>NC_090398.1:68874625-69174625 GCF_036365525.1 Heterodontus francisci | reverse complement strand
CTATCCATGTCCTGTTTCAGCCAATTACTATCATCCTGACTGTCTGTCCATTCTGCTAAACTATCCATGTCCTGTTTCAGTCAATTACTATCATCCTGACTGTCTTTCCATTCTGCTAAACTATCCATGTCCTGTTTCAGCCAATCACTATCATCCTGACTGTCTGTCCATTCTGCTAAACTATCAATGTCCTGTTTCAGTCAATTACTATCATCCTGACTCTCTGTCCATTCTGCTAAACTATCCATGTCCTGTTTCAGTCAATTACTACCATCCTGACTGTCTCTCCATTCTGCTAAACTATCAATGTCCTGTTTCAGTCAATTACGATCATCCTGACTCTCTGTCCATTCTGCTAAACTCTCCATGTCCTGTTTCAGTCAATTACTATCATCCTGACTCTCTGTCCATTCTGCTAAACTATCCATGTCCTGTTTCAGTCAATTACTATCATCCTGACTCTCTGTCCATTCTGCTAAACTATCAATGTCCTGTTTCAGTCAATTACTATCATCCTGACTGTCTGTCCATTCTGCTAAACTATCAATGTCCTGTTTTAGTCAATTACTACCATCCTGACTGTCTGTCCATTCTGCTAAACTATCCATGTCCTGTTTCAGTCAATTACTACCATCCTGACTGTCTGTCCATTCGGCTAAACTATCAATGTCCTGTTTCAGTCAATTACTACCATCCTGACTGTCTGTCCATTCTGCTAAACTATCACTGTCCTGTTTCAGTCAATTACTATCATCCTGACTGTCTATCCATTCTGCGAAACTATCAATGTCCTGTTTCAGTCAATTACTATCATCCTGACTGTCTGTCCATTCTGCCAATCTATCAATGTCCTGTTTCAGTCAATTACTATCATCCTGACTGTCTATCCATTCTGGGAAACTATCCATGTCCTGTTTCAGTCAATTACTATCATCCTGACTGTCTATCCATTCTGCTAAATTATCAATGTCCTGTTTCAGTCAATTACTATCATCCTGACTGTCGGTCCATTCTGCTAAACTACCCATGTCCTGTTTCAGTCAATTACTATCATCCTGACTGTCTATCCATTCTGCTAAACTATCTATGTCCTGTTTCAGTCAATTACTATCATCCTGACTGTCGGTCCATTCTGCTGCACTATCTATGTCCTGTTTCAGTCAATTACTATCATCATGACTGTCTGTCCATTCTGCTAAACTATCCATGTCCTGTTTCAGTCAATTACTATCATCCTGACTGTCTGTCCATTCTGCTACACTATCTATGTCCTGTTTCAGTCAATTACTATCATCCTGACTGTCTGTCCATTCTGCTAATCTATCCATGTCCTGTTTCAGTCAATTACTATCATCCTGACTGTCTGTCCATTCTGCTAAATTATCCATGTCCTGTTTCAGTCAATTACTATCATCCTGACTGTCTGTCCATTCTGCTAACCTATCAATGTCCTGTTTCAGTCAATTACTATCATCCTGACTGTCTGTCCATTCTGCTAAACTATCAATTTCCTGTTACAGTCAATTACTATCATCCTGACTGTCTGTCCATTCTGCTAAACTATCAATGTCCTGTTTCAGTCAATTACTATCATCCTGACTGTCTGTCCATTCTGCTAAACTATCAATTTCCTGTTACAGTCAATTACTATCATCCTGACTGTCTGTCCATTCTGCTAACCTATCAATGTCCTGTTTCAGTCAATTACTATCATCCTGACTGTCTGTCCATTCTGCTAAAATATCAATTTCCTGTTACAGTCAATTACTATCATCCTGACTGTCTGTCCATTCTGCTAAACTATCCATGTCCTGTTTCAGTCAATTACTATCATCCTGACTGTCTTTCCAATCTGCTAAACTATCCATGTCCTGTTTCAGCCAATTACTATCATCCTGACTGTCTGTCCATTCTGCTAAACTATCCATGTCCTGTTTCAGTCAATTACTATCATCCTGACTGTCTGTCCATTCTGCTAAACTATCCATGTCCTGTTTCAGCCAATCACTATCATCCTGACTGTCTGTCCATTCTGCTAAACTATCAATGTCCTGTTTCAGTCAATTACTATCATCCTGACTCTCTGTCCATTCTGCTAAACTATCCATGTCCTGTTTCAGTCAATTACTACCATCCTGACTGTCCCTCCATTCTGCTAAACTATCAATGTCCTGTTTCAGTCAATTACGATCATCCTGACTCTCTGTCCATTCTGCTAAACTCTCCATGTCCTGTTTCAGTCAATTACTATCATCCTGACTCTCTGTCCATTCTGCTAAACTATCCATGTCCTGTTTCAGTCAATTACTATCATCCTGACTCTCTGTCCATTCTGCTAAAATATCAATGTCCTGTTTCAGTCAATTACTATCATCCTGACTGTCTGTCCATTCTGCTAAACTATCAATGTCCTGTTTTAGTCAATTACTACCATCCTGACTGTCTGTCCATTCTGCTAAACTATCCATGTCCTGTTTCAGTCAATTACTACAATCCTGACTGTCTGTCCATTCGGCTAAACTATCAATGTCCTGTTTCAGTCAATTACTACCATCCTGACTGTCTGTCCATTCTGCTAAACTATCACTGTCCTGTTTCAGTCAATTACTATCATCCTGACTGTCTATGCATTCTGCGAAACTATCAATGTCCTTTTTCAGTCAATTACTATCATCCTGACTGTCTGTCCATTCTGCCAATCTATCAATGTCCTGTTTCAGTCAATTACTATCATCCTGACTGTCTGTCCATTCAGCTAAAATATCCATGTCCTATTTCAGTCAATTACTATCATCCTGACTGTCTATACATTCTGGGAAACTATCCATGTCCTGTTTCAGTCAATTACTATCATCCTGACTGTCTGTCCATTCTGCTAAACTATCCATGTCCTGTTTCAGTCAATTACTATCATCCTGACTCTCTGTCCATTCTGCTAAACTATCAATGTCCTGTTTCAGTCAATTACTACCATCCTGACTGTCAGTCCATTCTGCTGAACTATCAATGTCCTGTTTCAGTCAATTACTACCATCCTGACTGTCTGTCCATTCGGCTAAACTATCAATGTCCTGTTTCAGTCAATTACTACCATCCTGACTGTCTGTCCATTCTGGTAAACTATCAATGTCCTGTTTCAGTCAATTACTATCATCCTGACTGTCTGTCCATTCTGCTAAACTATCAATGTCCTGTTTCAGTCAATTACTATCATCCTGACTCTCTGTCCATTCTGCTAAACTATCCATGTCCTGTTTCAGTCAATTACTATTATCCTGACTGTCTGTCCATTCTGCTAAACTATCAATGTCCTGTTTCAGTCAATTACTATCATCCTGACTGTCTGTCCATTCTGCAAAACTATCCATGTCCTGTTTCAGTCAATTACTATCATCCTGACTCTCTGTCCATTCTGCTAAACTATCCATGTCCTGTTTCAGTCAATTAGTATCATCCTGACTGTCTGTCCATTCTGCTAAACTATCAATGTCCTGTTTCAGTCAATTACAATCATCCTGACTCTCTGTCCATTCTGCTAAACTATCCATGTCCTGTTTCAGTCAATTACTATCATCCTGACTGTCTGTCCATTCTGCTAAACTATCAATGTCCTGTTCCAGTCAATTACTATCATCCTGACTGTCTGTCCATTGTGCTAAACTATCCATGTCCTTTGTCAGTCAATTACTATCATCCTGACTGTCTGTCCATTCTGCTAAACTATCAATGTTCTGTTTCAGTCAAATACAATCATCCTGACTGTCTGTCCATTCTGCTAAACTATCAATGTCCTGTTCAAATCAATTACTATCCTGCTGACTGTCTGTCCATTCTGCTAAACTATCAATGTCCTGTTTCAGTCATTTACTATCATCCTGACTGTCTATCCATTCTGCTAAACTATCAATGTCCTGTTTCAGTCAATTACTATCATTCTGACTGTCTGTCCATTCTGCTAAACTATCCATGTCCTGTTTCAGTCAATTACTATCATCCTGACTGTCTGTCCATTCTGCTAAACTATCAATGTCCTGTTTCAATCAATTACTATCATCCTGACTGTCTGTCCATTCTGCTAAACTATCAATGTCCTGTTTCAGTCAATTACTATCATCCTGACTGTCTGTCCATTCTGCTAACCTATCAATATCCTGTTTCAGTCAATTACTATCATCCTGACTGTCTGTCCATTCTGCTAAACTATGGATGTCCTGTTTCAGTCAATTACTACCATCCTGACTGTCTGTCCATTCTGCTAAACTATCAATGTCCTGTTTCAGTCAATTACTATCATCCTGACTGTCTATCCATTCTGCTACACTATCTATGTCCTGTTTCAGTCAATTACTATCATCCTGACTGTCTGTCCATTCTGCTAAACTATCCATGTCCTGTTTCAGTCAATTACTATCATCCTGACTGTCTATCCATTCTGCTAAACTATCAATGTCCTGTTTCAGTCAATTACTATCATCCTGACTGTCTATCCATTCTGCTAAATTATCAATGTCCTGTTTCAGTCAATTACTATCATCCTGACTGTCGGTCCATTCTGCTAAACTACCCATGTCCTGTTTCAGTCAATTACTATCATCCTGACTGTCTATCCATTCTGCTAAACTATCTATGTCCTGTTTCAGTCAATTACTATCATCCTGACCGTCGGTCCATTCTGCTGCACTATCTATGTCCTGTTTCTGTCAATTACTATCATCATGACTGTCTGTCCATTCTGCTAAACTATCCATGTCCTGTTTCAGTCAATTACTATCATCCTGACTGTCTGTCCATTCTGCTACACTATCTATGTCCTGTTTCAGTCAATTACTATCATCCTGACTGTCTGTCCATTCTGCTAATCTATCCATGTCCTGTTTCAGTCAATTACTATCATTCTGACTGTCTGTCCATTCTGCTAAATTATCCATGTCCTGTTTCAGTCAATTACTATCATCCTGACTGTCTGTCCATTCTGCTAACCTATCAATGTCCTGTTTCAGTCAATTACTATCATCCTGACTGTCTGTCCATTCTGCTAAACTATCAATTTCCTGTTACAGTCAATTACTATCATCCTGACTGTCTGTCCATTCTGCTAAACTATCAATGTCCTGTTTCAGTCAATTACTATCATCCTGACTGTCTGTCCATTCTGCTAAACTATCAATTTCCTGTTACAGTCAATTACTATCATCCTGACTGTCTGTCCATTCTGCTAACCTATCAATGTCCTGTTTCAGTCAATTACTATCATCCTGACTGTCTGTCCATTCTGCTAAACTATCAATTTCCTGTTACAGTCAATTACTATCATCCTGACTGTCTGTCCATTCTGCTAAACTATCCATGTCCTGTTTCAGTCAATTACTATCATCCTGACTGTCTTTCCAATCTGCTAAACTATCCATGTCCTGTTTCAGCCAATTACTATCATCCTGACTGTCTGTCCATTCTGCTAAACTATCCATGTCCTGTTTCAGTCAATTACTATCATCCTGACTGTCTTTCCATTCTGCTAAACTATCCATGTCCTGTTTCAGCCAATCACTATCATCCTGACTGTCTGTCCATTCTGCTAAACTATCAATGTCCTGTTTCAGTCAATTACTATCATCCTGACTCTCTGTCCATTCTGCTAAACTATCCATGTCCTGTTTCAGTCAATTACTACCATCCTGACTGTCTCTCCATTCTGCTAAACTATCAATGTCCTGTTTCAGTCAATTACGATCATCCTGACTCTCTGTCCATTCTGCTAAACTCTCCATGTCCTGTTTCAGTCAATTACTATCATCCTGACTGTCTGTCCATTCTGCTAAACTATCCATGTCATGTTTCAGTCAATTACTATCATCCTGACTCTCTGTCCATTCTGCTAAAATATCAATGTCCTGTTTCAGTCAATTACTATCATCCTGACTGTCTGTCCATTCTGCTAAACTATCCATGTCCTGTTTCAGTCAATTACTATCATCCTGACTCTCTGTCCATTCTGCTAAACTATCAATGTCCTGTTTCAGTCAATTACTACCATCCTGACTGTCAGTCCATTCTGCTGAACTATCAATGTCCTGTTTCAGTCAATTACTACCATCCTGACTGTCTGTCCATTCGGCTAAACTATCAATGTCCTGTTTCAGTCAATTACTACCATCCTGACTGTCTGTCCATCCTGGTAAACTATCAATGTCCTGTTTCAGTCAATTACTATCATCCTGACTGTCTGTCCATTCTGCTAAACTATCAATGTCCTGTTTCAGTCAATTACTATCATCCTGACTCTCTGTCCATTCTGCTAAACTATCCATGTCCTGTTTCAGTCAATTACTATTATCCTGACTGTCTGTCCATTCTGCTAAACTATCAATGTCCTGTTTCAGTCAATTACTATCATCCTGACTGTCTGTCCATTCTGCAAAACTATCCATGTCCTGTTTCAGTCAATTACTATCATCCTGACTCTCTGTCCATTCTGCTAAACTATCCATGTCCTGTTTCAGTCAATTAGTATCATCCTGACTGTCTGTCCATTCTGCTAAACTATCAATGTCCTGTTTCAGTCAATTACAATCATCCTGACTCTCTGTCCATTCTGCTAAACTATCCATGTCCTGTTTCAGTCAATTACTATCATCCTGACTGTCTGTCCATTCTGCTAAACTATCAATGTCCTGTTTCAGTCAATTACTATCATCCTGACTGTCTGTCCATTGTGCTAAACTATCCATGTCCTGTGTCAGTCAATTACTATCATCCTGACTGTCTGTCCATTCTGCTAAACTATCAATGTTCTGTTTCAGTCAATTAAAATCATCCTGACTGTCTGTCCATTCTGCTAAACTATCAATGTCCTGTTCAAATCAATTACTATCATCCTGACTGTCTGTCCATTCTGCTAAACTATCAATGTCCTGTTTCAGTCATTTACTATCATCCTGACTGTCTATCCATTCTGCTAAACTATCAATGTCCTGTTTCAGTCAATTACTATCATCCTGACTGTCTGTCCATTCTGCTAAACTATCAATGTCCTGTTTCAGTCAATTACTATCATCCTGACTCTCTGTCCATTCTGCTAAACTATCAATGTCCTGTTTCAGTCAATTACTATCATCCTGACTGTCTGTCCATTCTGGGAATCTATCCATGTCCTGTTTCAGTCAATTACTATCATCCTGACTGTCTGTCCATTCTGCTAAACTATCAATGTCCTGTTTCAGTCAATTACTATCATCCTGACTGTCTATCCATTCTGGGAAACTATCCATGTCCTGTTTCAGTCAATTACTATCATCCTGACTGTCTGTCCATTCTGCTAAACTATCCATGTCCTGTTTCAGACAATTACTATCATCCTGACTGTCTATCCATTCTGGGAAACTATCCATGTCCTGTTTCAGTCAATTACTATCATCCTGACTGTCTGTCCATTCTGCAAAACTATCCATGTCCTGTTTCAGTCAATTACTACCATCCTGACTGTCTGTCCATTCTGCTAAACTATCAATGTCCTGTTTCAGTCAATTACTATCATCCAGACTGTCTATCCATTCTGCTAAACTATCAATGTCCTGTTTCAGTCATTTACTATCATCCTGACTGTCTGTCCATTCTGCTAAACAATCCATGTCCTGTTTCAGTCAATTACTACCATCCTGACTCTCTGTCCATTCTGCTGAACTATCAATGTCCTGTTTCAGTCAATTACTATCATCCTGACTGTCTGTCCATTCTGCTAAACTATCAATGTCCAGTTTCAGTCAATTACTATCATCATGACTCTCTGTCCATTCTGCTAAACTATCCATGTCCTGTTTCAGTCAATTACTACCATCCTGACTGTCTGTCCATTCTGCTAAACTATCCATGTCCTGTTTCAGTCAATGACTACCATCCTGACTGTCTGTCCATTCTGCTAAACTATCAATGTCCGGTTTCAGTCAATTACGATCATCCTGACTCTCTGTCCATTCTGCTAAACTATCCATGTCCTGTTTCAGTCAATTACTACCATCCTGACTTTCTGTCCATTCTGCTAAACTATCAATGTCCTGTTTCAGTCAATTACTATCATCCTGACTGTCTATCCATTCTGCTAAACTATCAATGTCCTGTTTCAGTCAATTACTATCATCCTGACTGTCTATCCATTCTGCTAAATTATCAATGTCCTGTTTCAGTCAATTACTATCATCCTGACTGTCTGTCCATTCTGCTAAACTATCCATGTCCTGTTTCAGTCAATTACTATCATCCTGACTGTCTATCCATTCTGCTAAATTATCCATGTCCTGTTTCAGTCAATTACTATCATCCTGACTGTCGGTCCATTCTGCTAAACTATCCATGTCCTGTTTCAGTCAATTACTATCATCCTGACTGTCTATCCATTCTGCTAAACTATCTATGTCCTGTTTCAGTCAATTACTATCATCCTGACTGTCGGTCCATTCTGCTACACTATCTATGTCCTGTTTCAGTCAATTACTATCATCCTGACTGTCTGTCCATTCTGCTAAACTATCCATGTCCTGTTTCAGTCAATTACTATCATCCTGACTGTCTGTCCATTCTGCTACACTATCTATGTCCTGTTTCAGTCAATTACTATCATCCTGACTGTCTGTCCATTCTGCGAAACTATCAATGTCCTGTTTCAGTCAATTACTATCATCCTGACTGTCTGTCCATTCTGCTAAACTATCAATGTCCTGTTTCAGTCAATTACTATCATCCTGACTCTCTGTCCATTCTGCTAAACTATCAATGTCCTGTTTCAGTCAATTACTATAATCCTGACTGTCTGTCCATTCTGGGAATCTATCCATGTCCTGTTTCAGTCAATTACTATCATCCTGACTGTCTGTCCATTCTGCTAAATTATCAATGTCCTGTTTCAGTCAATTACTATCATCCTGACTGTCTATCCATTCTGGGAAACTATACATGTCCTGTTTCAGTCAATTACTATCATCCTGACTGTCTGTCCATTCTGCTAAACTATCCATGTCCTGTTTCAGACAATTACTATCATCCTGACTGTCTATCCATTCTGGGAAACTATCCATGTCCTGTTTCAGTCAATTACTATCATCCTGACTGTCTGTCCATTCTGCAAAACTATCCATGTCCTGTTTCAGTCAATTACTACCATCCTGACTGTCTGTCCATTCTGCTAAACTATCAATGTCCTGTTTCAGTCAATTACTATCATCCATGCTGTCTATCCATTCTGCTAAACTATCAATGTCCTGTTTCAGTCATTTACTATCATCCTGACTGTCTGTCCATTCTGCTAAACAATCCATGTCCTGTTTCAGTCAATTACTACCATCCTGACTCTCTGTCCATTCTGCTGAACTATCAATGTCCTGTTTCAGTCAATTACTATCATCCTGACTGTCTGTCCATTCTGCTAAACTATCTATGTCCTGTTTCAGTCAATTACTATCATCCTGACTGTCGGTCCATTCTGCTACACTATCTATGTCCTGTTTCAGTCAATTACTATCATCCTGACTGTCTGTCCATTCTGCTAAACTATCCATGTCCTGTTTCAGTCAATTACTATCATCCTGACTGTCTGTCCATTCTGCTACACTATCTATGTCCTGTTTCAGTCAATTACTATCATCCTGACTGTCTGTCCATTCTGCGAAACTATCAATGTCCTGTTTCAGTCAATTACTATCATCCTGACTGTCTGTCCATTCTGCTAAACTATCAATGTCCTGTTTCAGTCAATTACTATCATCCTGACTCTCTGTCCATTCTGCTAAACTATCAATGTCCTGTTTCAGTCAATTACTATCATCCTGACTGTCTGTCCATTCTGGGAATCTATCCATGTCCTGTTTCAGTCAATTACTATCATCCTGACTGTCTGTCCATTCTGCTAAGCTATCAATGTCCTGTTTCAGTCAATTACTATCATCCTGACTGTCTATCCATTCTGGGAAACTATCCATGTCCTGTTTCAGTCAATTACTATCATCCTGACTGTCTGTCCATTCTGCTAAACTATCCATGTCCTGTTTCAGACAATTACTATCATCCTGACTGTCGGTCCATTCTGGGAAACTATCCATGTCCTGTTTCAGTCAATTACTATCATCCTGACTGTCTGTCCATTCTGCAAAACTATCCATGTCCTGTTTCAGTCAATTACTACCATCCTGACTGTCTGTCCATTCTGCTAAACTATCAATGTCCTGTTTCAGTCAATTACTATCATCCAGACTGTCTATCCATTCTGCTAAACTATCAATGTCCTGTTTCAGTCATTTACTATCATCCTGACTGTCTGTCCATTCTGCTAAACAATCCATGTCCTGTTTCAGTCAATTACTACCATCCTGACTCTCTGTCCATTCTGCTGAACTATCAATGTCCTGTTTCAGTCAATTACTATCATCCTGACTGTCTGTCCATTCTGCTAAACTATCAATGTCCAGTTTCAGTCAATTACTATCATCATGACTCTCTGTCCATTCTGCTAAACTATCCATGTCCTGTTTCAGTCAATTACTACCATCCTGACTGTCTGTCCATTCTGCTAAACTATCCATGTCCTGTTTCAGTCAATGACTACCATCCTGACTGTCTGTCCATTCTGCTAAACTATCAATGACCGGTTTCAGTCAATTACGATCATCCTGACTCTCTGTCCATTCTGCTAAACTATCCATGTCCTGTTTCAGTCAATTACTACCATCCTGACTTTCTGTCCATTCTGCTAAACTATCAATGTCCTGTTTCAGTCAATTACTATCATCCTGACTGTCTATCCATTCTGCTAAACTATCAATGTCCTGTTTCAGTCAATTACTATCATCCTGACTGTCTATCCATTCTGCTAAATTATCAATGTCCTGTTTCAGTCAATTACTATCATCCTGACTGTCTGTCCATTCTGCTAAACTATCCATGTCCTGTTTCAGTCAATTACTATCATCCTGACTGTCTATCCATTCTGCTAAATTATCCATGTCCTGTTTCAGTCAATTACTATCATCCTGACTGTCGGTCCATTCTGCTAAACTATCCATGTCCTGTTTCAGTCAATTACTATCATCCTGACTGTCTATCCATTCTGCTAAACTATCTATGTCCTGTTTCAGTCAATTACTATCATCCTGACTGTCGGTCCATTCTGCTACACTATCTATGTCCTGTTTCAGTCAATTACTATCATCCTGACTGTCTGTCCATTCTGCTAAACTATCCATGTCCTGTTTCAGTCAATTACTATCATCCTGACTGTCTGTCCATTCTGCTACACTATCTATGTCCTGTTTCAGTCAATTACTATCATCCTGACTGTCTGTCCATTCTGCTAATCTATCCATGTCCTGTTTCAGTCAATTACTATCATCCTGACTGTCTGTCCATTCTGCTAAACTATCAATGTCCTGTTTCAGTCAATTACTATCATCCTGACTCTCTGTCCATTCTGCTAAACTATCAATGTCCTGTTTCAGTCAATTACTATCATCCTGACTGTCTGTCCATTCTGGGAATCTATCCATGTCCTGTTTCAGTCAATTACTATCATCCTGACTGTCTGTCCATTCTGCTAAACTATCAATGTCCTGTTTCAGTCAATTACTATCATCCTGACTGTCTATCCATTCTGGGAAACTATCCATGTCCTGTTTCAGTCAATTACTGTCATCCTGACTGTCTGTCCATTCTGCTAATCTATCCATGTCCTGTTTCAGTCAATTACTATCATCCTGACTGTCTATCCAATCTGGGAAACAATCCATGTCCTGTTTCAGTCAATTACTATCATCCTGACTGTCTGTCCATTCTGCAAAACTATCCATGTCCTGTTTCAGTCAATTACTACCATCCTGACTGTCTGTCCATTCTGCTAAACTATTAATGTCCTGTTTCAGTCAATTACTATCATCCAGACTGTCTCTCCATTCTGCTAAACTATCAATGTCCTGTTTCAGTCATTTACTATCATCCTGACTGTCTGTCCATTCTGCTAAACAATCCATGTCCTGTTTCAGTCAATTACTACCATCCTGACTGTCTGTCCATTCTGCTGAACTATCAATGTCCTGTTTCAGTCAATTACTATCATCCTGACTGTCTGTCCATTCTGCTAAACTATCAATGTCCAGTTTCAGTCAATTACTATCATCATGACTCTCTGTCCATTCTGCTAAACTATCCATGTCCTGTTTCAGTCAATTACTACCATCCTGACTGTCTGTCCATTCTGCTAAACTATCCATGTCCTGTTTCAGTCAATGACTACCATCCTGACTGTCTGTCCATTCTGCTAAACTATCAATGTCCGGTTTCAGTCAATTACGATCATCCTGACTCTCTGTCCATTCTGCTAAACTATCCATGTCCTGTTTCAGTCAATTACTACCATCCTGACTTTCTGTCCATTCTGCTAAACTATCAATGTCCTGTTTCAGTCAATTACTATCATCCTGACTGTCTATCCATTCTGCTAAACTATCAATGTCCTGTTTCAGTCAATTACTATCATCCTGACTGTCTATCCATTCTGCTAAATTATCAATGTCCTGTTTCAGTCAATTACTATCATCCTGACTGTCTGTCCATTCTGCTAATCTATCCATGTCCTGTTTCAGTCAATTACTATCATCCTGACTGTCTATCCATTCTGCTAAATTATCCATGTCCTGTTTCAGTCAATTACTATCATCCTGACTGTCTATCCATTCTGCTAAATTATCAATGTCCTGTTTCAGTCAGTTACTATCATCCTGACTGTCGGTCCATTCTGCTAAACTATCCATGTCCTGTTTCAGTCAATTACTATCATCCTGACTGTCTATCCATTCTGCTAAACTATCTATGTCCTGTTTCAGTCAATTACTATCATCCTGACTGTCGGTCCATTCTGCTACACTATCTATGTCCTGTTTCAGTTAATTACTATCATCCTGACTGTCTGTCCATTCTGCTAAACTATCCATGTCCTGTTTCAGTCAATTACTATCATCCTGACTGTCTGTCCATTCTGCTACACTATCTATGTCCTGTTTCAGTC
Organism: Heterodontus francisci; assembly: GCF_036365525.1. Taxonomy (NCBI): domain Eukaryota; kingdom Metazoa; phylum Chordata; class Chondrichthyes; order Heterodontiformes; family Heterodontidae; genus Heterodontus; species Heterodontus francisci. Next base: position 69,161,583 of record NC_090398.1, on the reverse strand, counting down.
AATTACTATCATCCTGACTGTCTGTCCATTCTGCTAATCTATCCATGTCCTGTTTCAGTCAATTACTATCATCCTGACTGTCTGTCCATTCTGCTAATTATCCATGTCCTGTTTCAGTCAATTACTATCATCCTGACTGTCTGTCCATTCTGCTAACCTATCAATGTCCTGCTTCAGTCAATTACTATCATCCTGACTGTCTGTCCATTCTGCTAAACTATCAATTTCCTGTTACAGTCAATTACTATCATCCTGATGTCTGTCCATTCTGCTAAACTATCAATGTCCTGTTTCAGTCAATTACTATCATCCTGACTGTCTGTCCATTCTGCTAAACTATCAATTTCCTGTTACAGTCAATTACTACCATCCTGACTGTCTGTCCATTCTGCTAACCTATCAATGTCCTGTTTCAGTCAATTACTATCATCCTGACTGTCTGTCCATTCTGCTAAACTATCAATTTCCTGTTACAGTCAATTACTATCATCCTGACTGTCTGTCCATTCTGCTAAACTATCCATGTCCTGTTTCAGTCAATTACTATCATCCTGACTGTCTTTCCAATCTGCTAAACTATCCATGTCCTGTTTCAGCCAATTACTATCATCCTGACTGTCTGTCCATTCTGCTAAACTATCCATGTCCTGTTTCAGTCAATTACTATCATCCTGACTGTCTTTCCATTCTGCTAAACTATCCATGTCCTGTTTCAGCCAATCACTATCATCCTGACTGTCTGTCCATTCTGCTAAACTATCAATGTCCTGTTTCAGTCAATTACTATCATCCTGACTCTCTGTCCATTCTGCTAAACTATCCATGTCCTGTTTCAGTCAATTACTACCATCCTGATTGTCTGTCCATTCTGCTAAACTATCCATGTCCTGTTTCAGTCAATTACTATCATCCTGACTGTCTGTCCATTCTGCAAAACTATCCATGTCCTGTTTCAGTCAATTACTACCATCCTGACTGTCTGTCCATTCTGCTAAACTATCAATGTCCTGTTTCAGTCAATTACTATCATCCAGACTGTCTATCCATTCTGCTAAACTATCAATGTCCTGTTTCAGTCATTTACTATCATCCTGACTGTCTGTCCATTCTGCTAAACAATCCATGTCCTGTTTCAGTCAATTACTACCATCCTGACTGTCTGTCCATTCTGCTGAACTATCAATGTCCTGTTTCAGTCAATTACTATCATCCTGACTGTCTGTCCATTCTGGGAAACTATCCATGTCCTGTTTCAGTCAATTACTATCATCCTGACTGTCTATCCATTCTGGGAAACTATCCATGTCCTGTTTCAGTCAATTACTATCATCCAGACTGTCTGTCCATTCTGCTAAACTATCTATGTCCTGTTTCAGTCAATTACTATCATCCTGACTCTCTATCCATTCTGGGAAACTATCCATGTCCTGTTTCAGTCAATTACTATCATCCTGAATGTCTGTCCATTCTTCTAAACTATCCATGTCCTGTTTCAGTCAATTACTACCATCCTGACTGTCTGTCCATTCTGCTAAACTATCAATGTCCTGTTTCAGTCAATTACTATCATCCAGACTGTCTATCTATTCTGCTAAACTATCAATGTCCTGTTTCAGTCATTTACTATCATCCTGACTGTCTGTCCATTCTGCAAAACAATCCATGTCCTGTTTCAGTCAATTACTACCATCCTGACTGTCTGTCCATTCTGCTGAACTATAAATGTCCTATTTCAGTCAATTACTATCATCCTGACTGTCTGTCCATTCTGCTAAACTATCAATGTCCTGTTTCAGTCAATTACTATCATCCTGACTGTCTGTCCATTCTGGGAAACTATCCATGTCCTGTTTCAGTCAATTACTATCATCCTGACTGTCTATCCATTCTGGGAAACTATCCATATCCTGTTTCAGTCAATTACTATCATCCTGACTGTCTGTCCATTCTGCTAAACTATCCATGTCCTGTTTCAGTCAATTACTATCACCCTGACTGTCTATCCATTCTGGGAAACTATCAATGTCCTGTTTCAGTCATTTACTATCATCCTGACTGTCTGTCCATTCTGCAAAACAATCCATGTCCTGTTTCAGTCAATTACTACCATCCTGACTGTCTGTCCATTCTGCTGAACTATAAATGTCCTGTTTCAGTCAATTACTATCATCCTGACTGTCTGTCCATTCTGCTAAACTATCAATGTCCTGTTTCAGTCAATTACTATCATCCTGACTGTCTGTCCATTCTGCTAAACTATCAATGTCCTGTTTCAGTCAATTACTATCATCCTGACTCTCTGTCCATTCTGCTAAACTATCCATGTCCTGTTTCAGTCAATTACTACCATCCTGACCGTCTGTCCATTCTGCTAAACTATCCATGTCCTGTTTCAGTCAATGACTACCATCCTGACTGTCTGTCCATTCTGCTAAACTATCAATGTCCTGTTTCAGTCAATTACGATCATCCTGACTCTCTGTCCATTCTGCTAAACTATGGATGTCCTGTTTCAGTCAATTACTACCATCCTGACTGTCTGTCCATTCTGCTAAACTATCCATGTCCTGTTTCAGTCAATTACTATCATCCTGACTGTCTATCCATTCTGCTAAACTATCAATGTCCTGTTTCAGTCAATTACTATCATCCTGACTGTCTATCCATTCTGCTAAATTATCAATGTCCTGTTTCAGTCAATTACTATCATCCTGACTGTCATTCCATTCTGCTAAACTATCCATGTCCTGTTTCAGTCAATTACTATCATCCTGACTGTCTGTCCATTCTGCTAAACTATCCATGTCCTGTTTCAGTCAATTACTATCATCCTGACTGTCTTTCCAATCTGCTAAACTATCCATGTCCTGTTTCAGCCAATTACTATCATCCTGACTGTCTGTCCATTCTGCAAAACTATCCATGTCCTGTTTCAGTCAATTACTATCATCCTGACAGTCTTTCCATTCTGCTAAACTATCCATGTCCTGTTTCAGCCAATCACTATCATCCTGACTGTCTGTCCAGTCTGCTAAACTATCAATGTCCTGTTTCAGTCAATTACTATCATCCTGACTCTCTGTCCATTCTGCTAAACTATCCATGTCCTGTTTCAGTCAATTACTACCATCCTGACTGTCTCTCCATTCTGCTAAACTATCAATGTCCTGTTTCAGTCAATTACGATCATCCTGACTCTCTGTCCATTCTGCTAAACTATCCATGTCCTGTTTCAGTCAATTACTATCATCCTGACTGTCTGTCCATTCTGCTACACTATCTATGTCCTGTTTCAGTCAATTACTATCATCCTGAATGTCTGTCCATTCTGCTAAACTATCAATGTCCTGTTTCAGTCAATTACTATCATCCTGACTGTCTGTCCATTCTGCTAAATTATCAATGTCCTGTTTCAGTCAATTACTATCATCCTGACTGTCTGTCCATTCTGCGAAACTATCCATGTCCTGTTTCAGTCAATTACTATCATCCTCACTGTCTGTCCATTCTGCTAAACTATCCATGTCCTGTTTCAGTCAATTACTATCATCTTGACTGTCTGTCCATTCTGCTAATCTATCCATGTCCTGTTTCAGTCATTTACTATCATCCTGACTGTCTGTCCATTCTGCTAAATTATCCATTTCCTGTTTCAGTCAATTACTATCATCCTGACTGTCTGTCCATTCTGCTAACGTATCCATGTCCTGTTTCAGTCAATTACTATCATCCTGACTGTCTGTCCATTCTGCTAACCTATCAATGTCCTTTTTCAGTCAATTACTATCATCCTGACTGTCTGTCCATTCTGCTAAACTATCCATGTCCTGTTTCAGTCAATTACTATCATCCTGACTGTCTGTCCATTCTGCTAACCTATCCATGTCCTGTTTCAGTCAATCACTATCATCCTGACTGTCTTTCCATTCTGCTAAACTATCCATGTCCTGTTTCAGCCAATTACTATCATCCTGACTGTCTGTCCATTCTGCTAACCTATCAATGTCCTGTTTCAATCAATTACTATCATCCTGACTGTCTATCCATTCTGCGAAACTATCAATGTCCTGTTTCAGTCAATTACTATCATCCTGAATGTCTGACCATTCTGCTAAACTATCCATGTCCTGATTCAGTCAATTACTATCATCCTGACTGTCTGTCCATTCTGCTAAACTATCAATGTCCTGTTTCAGTCAATTACTATCATCCTGACTGTCTATACATTCTGCTAAACTATCCATGTCCTGTTTCAGTCAATTACTATCATCCTGACTGCCTTTCCATTCTGCTAAACTATCAATGTCCTGTTTCAGTCAATTAGTAGAATCCTGACTGTCTGTCCATTCTGCTAAACTATCAATGTCCTGTTTCAGTCAATTACGATCATCCTGACTCTCTGACATTCTGCTAAACTATCCATGTCCTGTTTCAGTTAATTACTACCATCCTGACTGTCTGTCCATTCTGCTAAACTATCCATGTCCTGTTTCAGTCAATTACTATCATCCTGACTGTCTGTCCATTCTGCTAATCTATCAATGTCCGGTTTCAGTCAATTACTATCATCCTGACAGTCTTTCCATTCTGCTAAACTATCAATGTCCTGTTTCAGTCAATTACTATCATCCTGACTGTCTGTCCATTCTGCTAAACTATCCATGTCCTGTTTCAGTCAATTACTATCATCCTGACTGTCTGTCCATTCTGCTCTATTATCAATGTCCTGTTTCAGTCAATTACTATCATCCTGACTGTCTGTCCATTCTGCTAAATTATCAATGTCCTGTTTCAGTCAATTACTATCATCCTGACTGTCTGTCCATTCTGCTAAACTATCCATGTCCTGTTTCAGTCAATTACTATCATCTTGACTGTCTGTCCATTCTGCAAATCTATCCATGTCCTGTTTCAGTCATTTACTATCATCCTGACTGTCTGTCCATTCTGCTAAATTATCCATGTCCTGTTTCAGTCAATTACTATCATCCTGACTGTCCGTCCATTCTGCTAACGTATCCATGTCCTGTTTCAGTCAATTACTATCATCCTGACTGTCTGTCCATTCTGCTAACCTATCAATGTCCTGTTTCAGTCAATTACTATCATCCTGACTCTCTGTCCATTCTGCTAAACTATCAATGTCCTGTTTCCGTCAATTACTATCATCCTGACTGTCTGTCCATTCTGCTAAACTATCAATGTCCTTTTTCAGTCAATTACTATCATCCTGACTGTCTGTCCATTCTGCTAAACTATCAATGTCCTGTTTCAGTCAATTACTATCATCCTGACTGTCTGTCCATTCTGCTAAACTATCAATGTCCTTTTTCAGTCAATTACTATCATCCTGACTGTCTGTCCATTCTGCTAAACTATCCATGTCCTGTTTCAGTCAATTACTATCATCCTGACTGTCTGTCCATTCTGCTAACCTATCCATGTCCTGTTTCAGTCAATTACTATCATCCTGACTGTCTTTCCATTCTGCTAAACTATCCATGTCCTGTTTCAGCCAATTACTATCATCCTGACTGTCTGTCCATTCTGCTAACCTATCAATGTCCTGTTTCAATCAATTACTATCATCCTGACTGTCTATCCATTCTGCGAAACTATCAATGTCCTGTTTCAGTCAATTACTATCATCCTGAATGTCTGACCATTCTGCTAAACTATCCATGTCCTGTTTCAGTCAATTACTATCATCCTGACTGTCTGTCCATTCTGCTAAACTATCAATGTCCTGTTTCAGTCAATTACTATCATCCTGACTGTCTATCCATTCTGCTAAACTATCCATGTCCTGTTTCAGTCAATTACTATCATCCTGACTGCCTGTCCATTCTGCTAAACTATCAATGTCCTGTTTCAGTCAATTAGTAGAATCCTGACTGTCTGTCCATTCTGCTAAACTATCAATGTCCTGTTTCAGTCAATTACTACCATCCTGACTGTCTGTAAATTCTGCTCAACTATCAATTTCCTGTTTCAGTCAATTACTATCATCCTGACTGTCTATCCATTCTGCTAAACGGTCAATGTCCTGTTTAAGTCAATTACTATCATCCTGACTGTCTGTCCATTCCGCTAAATTATCCATGTCCTGTTTCAGTCAATTACTATCATCCTGAACGTGTATACGTTCTGCTAAATTATCAATGTCCTGTTTCAGTCAATTACTATCATCCTGACTGTCTGTCCATTCTGCTAAACTATCCATGTCATGTTTCAGTCAATTACTATCATCCTGACTGTCGGTCCATTCTGCTAAACTATCCATGTCCTGTTTCAGTCAATTAATATCATCCTGACTGTCGGTCCATTCTGCTACACTATCTATGTCCTGTTTCAGTCAATTACTATCATCCTGACTGTCTGTCCATTCTGCTAAATTATCAATGTCCTGTTTCAGTCAATTACTATCATCCTGACTGTCTATCCATTCTGCTAATCTATCCATGTCCAGTTTCAGTCAATTACTATCATCCTGACTGTCTATCCATTCTGCTAAACTATCCATGTCCAGTTTCAGTCAATTACTATCATCCTGACTGTCTGTCTATTCTGCTAAACTATCAATGTCCTGTTTCAGTCAATTACTATCATCCTGACTGTCTGACCATTCTGCTAACCTATCAATGTCCTGTTTCAGTCAATTACGATCATCCTGACTGTCTGACCATTCTGCTAAACTATCCATGTCCTGTTTCAGTCAATTACTATCATCCTGACTGTCTGTGCATTCTGCTAAACTATCCATGTCCTGTTTCAGTCAATTACTATCATCCTGACTCTCTGTCCATTCTGCTAAACTATCAATGTCCGGTTTCATTCAATTACGATCATCCTGAATGTCTGACCATTCTGCTAAACTATCTATGTCCTGTTTCAGTCAATTACTATCATCCTGACTCTCTGTCCATTCTGCTAAACTATCAATGTCCTGTTTCAGTCAATTACGATCATCCTGAATGTCTGACCATTCTGCTAAACTATCCATGTCCTGTTTCAGTCAATTACTATCATCCTGACTGTCTGTGCATTCTGCTAAACTATCAATGTCCTGTTTCAGTCAATTACTATCATCCTGACTGTCTGTCCATTCTGCTAAACTATCCATGTCCTGTTTCAGTCAATTACTATCATCCTGACTGTCTGTGCATTCTGCTAAACTATCCATGTCCTGTTTCAGTCAATTACTATCATCCTGACTGTCTGTGCATTCTGCTAAACTATCCATGTCCTGTTTCAGTCAATTACTATCATCCTGACTCTCTGTCCATTCTGCTAAACTATCAATGTCCTGTTTCAGTCAATTACGATCATCCTGAATGTCTGACCATTCTGCTAAACTATCCATGTCCTGTTTCAGTCAATTACTATCATCCTGACTCTCTGTCCATTCTGCTAAACTATCAATGTCCTGTTTCAGGCAATTACTATCATCCTGACTGTCTGTCCATTCTGCTAAACTATCCATGTCCTGTTTCAGTCAATTACTATCATCCTGACTGTCTGTCCATTCTGCGAAACTATCAATGTCCTGTTTCAGTCAATTACTATCATCCTGACTGTCTGACCATTCTGCTAAACTATCCATGTCCTGTTTCAGTCAATTACTATCATCCTGACTGTCTATCCATTCTGCTAAACTATCCATGTCCTGTTTCAGTCAATTACTATCATCCTGACTGCCTGTCCATTCTGCTAAACTATCAATGTCCTGTTTCAGTCAATTACTATCATCCTGACTGTCTGTCCATTCTGCTAAACTATCAATGGCCTGTTTCAGTCAATTACTATCATCCTGACTGTCTGTCCATTCCGCTAAATTATCCATGTCCTGTTTCAGTCAATTACTATCATCCTGACTGTCTATCCATTCTGTTAAATTATCAATGTCCTGTTTCAGTCAATTACTATCATCCTGACTGTCTGTCCATTCTGCTAAACTATCCATGTCATGTTTCAGTCAATTACTATCATCCTGACTGTCGGTCCATTCTGCTAAACTATCCATGTCCTGTTTCAGTCAATTAATATCATCCTGACTGTCGGTCCATTCTGCTAAACTATCTATGTCCTCTTTCAGTCAATTACTATCATCCTGACTGTCTATCCATTCTGCTACACTTTCTATGTCCTGTTTCAGTCAATTACTATCATCCTGACTGTCTGTCCATTCTGCTAAATTATCAATGTCCTGTTTCAGTCAATTACTATCATCCTGACTGTCTATCCATTCTGCTAAACTATCCATGTCCAGTTTCAGTCAATTACTATCATCCTGACTGTCTATCCATTCTGCTAAAATATCTATGTCCTGTTTCAGTCAATTACTATCATCCTGACTGTCTATCCATTCTGCTAAATTATCAATGTCCTGTTTCAGTCAATTACTATCATCCTGACTGTCTGTCCATTCTGCTACACTATCTATGTCCTGTTTCAGTCAATTACTATCATCCTGACTGTCTGTCCATTCTGCTAAACTATCCATGTCCTGTTTCAGTCAATTACTATCATCCTGACTGTCTGTCCATTCTGCTAAAATATCAATGTCCTGTTTCAGTCAATTACTATCATCCTGACTGTCTGTCCATTCTGCTAAACTATCAATTTCCTGTTACAGTCAATTACTATCATCCTGACTGTCTGTCCATTCTGCTGAACTATCCATGTCCTGTTTCAGCCAATCACTATCATCCTGACTGTCTGTCCATTCTGCTAAACTAACAATGTCCTGTTTCAGTCAATTACTATCATCCTGACTCTCTGTCCATTCTGCTAAACTTTCCATGTCCTGTTTCAGTCAATTACTACCATCCTGACTGTCTTTCCATTCTGCTAAACTATGCATGTCCTGTTTCAGCCAATCACTATCATCCTGACTGTCTGTCCATTCTGCTAAACTATCCATGTCCTGTTTCAGTCAATTACTATCATCCTGACTGTCTGTCCATTCTGCAAAACTATCCATGTCCTGTTTCAGTCAATTACTACCATCCTGACTGTCTGTCCATTCTGCTAAACTATCAATGTCCTGTTTCAGTCAATTACTATCATCCAGACTGTCTATCCATTCTGCTAAACTATCTATGTCCTGTTTCAGTCATTTACTATCATCCTGACTGTCTGTCCATTCTGCTAAACAATCCATGTCCTGTTTCAGTCAATTACTACCATCCTGACTGTCAGTCCATTCTGCTGAACTATCAATGTCCTGTTTCAGTCAATTACTATCATCCTGACTGTCTGTCCATTCTGCTAAACTATCAATGTCCTGTTTCAGTCAATTACTATCATCCTGACTCTCTGTCCATTCTGCTACACTATCCTTGTCCTGTTTCAGTCAATTACTACCATCCTGACTGTCTGTCCATTCTGCTAAACTATCCATGTCCTGTTTCAGTCAATGACTACCATCCTGACTGTCTGTCCATTCTGCTAAACTATCCATGTCCTGTTTCAGTCAATGACTACCATCCTGACTGTCTGTCCATTCTGCTAAACTACCAATGTCCTGTTTCGGTCAATTACGATCATCCTGACTCTCTGTCCATTCTGCTAAACTATCCATGTCCTGTTTCAGTCAATTACTACCATCCTGACTGTCTGTCCATTCTGCTAAACTATCCATGTCCTGTTTCAGTCAATTACTATCATCCTGACTGTCTTTCCAATCTGCTAAACTATCCATGTCCTGTTTCAGCCAATTACTATCATCCTGACTGTCTGTCCATTCTGCTAAACTACCAATGTCCTGTTTCAGTCAATTACTATCATCCTGACTGTCTGTCCATTCTGCTAAACTATCCATGTCCTGTTTCAGCCAATCACTATCATCCTGACTGTCTGTCCATTCTGCTATTTTATCAATGTCCTGTTACAGTCAATTACTATCATCCTGACTCTCTGTCCATTCTGCTAAACTTTCCATGTCCTGTTTCATTCAATTACTACCATCCTGACTGTCTTTCCATTCTGCTAAACTATCCATGTCCTGTTTCAGCCAATCACTATCATCCTGACTGTCTGTCCATTCTGCTAAACTATCCATGTCCTGTTTCAGTCAATTACTATCATCCTGACTGTCTGTCCATTCTGCAAAACTATCCATGTCCTGTTTAAGTCAATTTCTACCATCCTGACTGTCTGTCCATTCTGCTAAACTATCAATGTCCTGTTTCAGTCAATTATTATCATCCAGACTGTCTATCCATTCTGCTAAACTATCTATGTCCTGTTTCAGTCATTTACTATCATCCTGACTGTCTGTCCATTCTGTTAAACATTCCATGTCCTGTTTCAGTCAATTACTACCATCCTGACTGTCTGTCCATTCTGCTGAACTATCAATGTCCTGTTTCAGTCAATTACTATCATCCTGACTGTCTGTCCATTCTGCTAAACTATCCATGTCCTGTTTCAGTCAATTACTATCATCCTGACTGTCTGTCCATTCTGCTAAACTATCCATGTCCTGTTTCAGTCAATTACGATCATCCTGACTCTCTGTCCATTCTGCTAAACTATCAATGTCCTGTTTCAGTCAATTACTATCATCCTGACTGTCTATCCATTCTGCTAAACTATCAATGTCCTGTTTCAGTCAATTACTACCATCCTGACTGTCTGTCCATTCTGCTAAACTATCCATGTCCTGTTTCAGTCAATTACTACCATCCTGACTGTCTGTCCATTCTGCTAAACTATCAATGTCCTTTTTCAGTCAATTACTATCATCCTGACTGTCTGTCCATTCTGCTAAACTATCCATGTCCTGTTTCAGTCAATTACTATCATCCTGACTGTCTGTCCATTCTGCTAAACTATCCATGTCCTGTTTCAGTCAATTACGATCATCCTGACTCTCTGTCCATTCTGCTAAACTATCAATGTCCTGTTTCAGTCAATTACTATCATCCTGACTGTCTATCCATTCTGCTAAACTATCAATGTCCTGTTTCAGTCAATTACTACCATCCTGACTGTCTGTCCATTCTGCTAAACTATCCATGTCCTGTTTCAGTCAATTACTACCATCCTGACTGTCTGTCCATTCTGCTAAACTATCAATGTCCTTTTTCAGTCAATTACTATCATCCTGACTGTCTGTCCATTCTGCAAACCTATCCATGTCCTGTTTCAGTCAATTACTACCATCCTGACTGTCTGTCCATTCTGCTAAACTATCAATGTCCTGTTTCAGTCAATTACTATCATCCAGACTGTCTATCCATTCTGCTAAACTATCTATGTCCTGTTTCAGTCATTTACTATCATCCTGACTGTCTGTCCATTCTGCTAAACAATCCATGTCCTGTTTCAGTCAATTACTACCATCCTGACTGTCAGTCCATTCTGCTGAACTATCAATGTCCTGTTTCAGTCAATTACTATCATCCTGACTGTCTGTCCATTCTGCTAAACTATCAATGTCCTGTTTCAGTCAATTACTATCATCCTGACTCTCTGTCCATTCTGCTACACTATCCTTGTCCTGTTTCAGTCAATTACTACCATCCTGACTGTCTGTCCATTCTGCTAAACTATCCATGTCCTGTTTCAGTCAATGACTACCATCCTGACTGTCTGTCCATTCTGCTAAACTACCAATGTCCTGTTTCGGTCAATTACGATCATCCTGACTCTCTGTCCATTCTGCTAAACTATCCATGTCCTGTTTCAGTCAATTACTACCATCCTGACTGTCTGTCCATTCTGCTAAACTATCCATGTCCTGTTTCAGTCAATTACTATCATCCTGACTGTCTTTCCAATCTGCTAAACTATCCATGTCCTGTTTCAGCCAATTACTATCATCCTGACTGTCTGTCCATTCTGCTAAACTACCAATGTCCTGTTTCAGTCAATTACTATCATCCTGACTGTCTGTCCTTTCTGCTAAACTATCCATGTCCTGTTTCAGCCAATCACTATCATCCTGACTGTCTGTCCATTCTGCTATTTTATCAATGTCCTGTTACAGTCAATTACTATCATCCTGACTCTCTGTCCATTCTGCTAAACTTTCCATGTCCTGTTTCATTCAATTACTACCATCCTGACTGTCTTTCCATTCTGCTAAACTATCCATGTCCTGTTTCAGCCAATCACTATCATCCTGACTGTCTGTCCATTCTGCTAAACTATCCATGTCCTGTTTCAGTCAATTACTATCATCCTGACTGTCTGTCCATTCTGCAAAACTATCCATGTCCTGTTTAAGTCAATTTCTACCATCCTGACTGTCTGTCCATTCTGCTAAACTATCAATGTCCTGTTTCAGTCAATTATTATCATCCAGACTGTCTATCCATTCTGCTAAACTATCTATGTCCTGTTTCAGTCATTTACTATCATCCTGACTGTCTGTCCATTCTGTTAAACAATCCATGTCCTGTTTCAGTCAATTACTACCATCCTGACTGTCTGTCCATTCTGCTGAACTATCAATGTCCTGTTTCAGTCAATTACTATCATCCTGACTGTCTGTCCATTCTGCTAAACTATCCATGTCCTGTTTCAGTCAATTACTATCATCCTGACTGTCTGTCCATTCTGCTAAACTATCCATGTCCTGTTTCAGTCAATTACGATCATCCTGACTCTCTGTCCATTCTGCTAAACTATCAATGTCCTGTTTCAGTCAATTACTATCATCCTGACTGTCTATCCATTCTGCTAAACTATCAATGTCCTGTTTCAGTCAATTACTACCATCCTGACTGTCTGTCCATTCTGCTAAACTATCCATGTCCTGTTTCAGTCAATTACTACCATCCTGACTGTCTGTCCATTCTGCTAAACTATCAATGTCCTTTTTCAGTCAATTACTATCATCCTGACTGTCTATCCATTCTGCTAAACTATCAATGTCCTGTTTCAGTCAATTACTACCATCCTGACTGTCTGTCCATTCTGCTAAACTATCAATGTCCTGTTTCAGTCAATTACTATCATCCTGACTGTCTATCCATTCTGCTAAACTATCAATGTCCTGTTTCAGTCAATTACTATTATCCTGACTGTCTATCCATTCTGCTAAATTATCAATGTCCTGTTTCAGTCAATTACTATCATCCTGACTGTCTATCCATTCTGCTAAACTATCAATGTCCTGTTTCAGTCAATTACTATCATCCTGACTGTCTATCCATTCTGCTAAATTATCAATGTCCTGTTTCAGTCAATTACTATCATCCTGACTGTCTATCCATGCTGCTAAATTATCAATGTCCTGTTTCAGTCAATTACTATCATCCTGACTGTCGGTCCATTCTGCTAAACTATCCATGTCCTGTTTCAGTCAATTACTATCATCCTGACTGTCTATCCATTCTGCTAAACTATCAATGTCCTGCTTCAGTCAATTACTATCATCCTGACTGTCTGTCCATTCTGCTAACCTATCAATGTCCTGTTTCAGTCAATTACTATCATCCTGACTGTCTGTCCATTCTGCTAAACTATCAATTTCCTGTTACAGTCAATTACTATCATCCTGACTGTCTGTCCATTCTGCTAAACTATCAATGTCCTGTTACAGTCAATTACTATCATCCTGACTGTCTGTCCATTCTGCTAACCTATCAATGTCCTGTTTCAGTCAATTACTATCATCCTGACTGTCTGTCCATTCTGCTAAACTATCAATTTCCTGTTACAGTCAATTACTATCATCCTGACTGTCTATCCATTCTGCTAAACTATCCATGTCCTGTTTCAGTCAATTACTATCATCCTGACTGTCTTTCCAATCTGCTAAACTATCCATGTCCTGTTTCAGCCAATTACTATCATCCTGACTGTCTGTCCATTCTGCTAAACTATCCATGTCCTGTTTCAGTCAATTACTATCATCCTGACTGTCTTTCCATTCTGGTAAACTATCCATGTCCTGTTTCAGCCAATCACTATCATCCTGACTGTCTGTCCATTCTGCTAAACTATCAATGTCCTGTTTCAGTCAATTACTATCATCCCGACTCTCTGTCCATTCAGCTAAACTTTCCATGTCCTGTTTCAGTCAATTACTACCATCCTGACTGTCTGTCCATTCTGCTAAACTATCCATGTCCTGTTTCAGTCAAATACTACCATCCTGACTGTCTGTCCATTCTGCTAAACTATCAATGTCCTGTTTCAGTCAATTACTATCATCCAGACTGTCTATCCATTCTGCTAAACTATCAATGTCCTGTTTCAGTCATTTACTATCATCCTGACTGTCTGTCCATTCTGCTAAACAATCCATGTCCTGTTTCAGTCAATTACTACCATCCTGACTGTCTGTCCATTCTGCTGAACTATCAATGTCCTGTTTCAGTCAATTACTATCATCCTGACTGTCTGTCCATTCTGCTAAATGATCAATGTCCTTTTTCAGTCATTTACTATCATCCTGACTGTCTGTCCATTCTGCTAAACAATCCATGTCCTGTTTCAGTCAATTACTACCATCCTGACTGTCTGTCCATTCTGCTGAACTATCAATGTCCTGTTTCAGTCAATTACTATCATCCTGACTCTCTGTCCATTCCGCTAAACTATCAATGTCCTGTTTCAGTCAATTACTAACATCCAGACTGTCTGTCCATTCTGCTAAACTATCCATGTCCTGTTTCAGTCAATGACTACCATCCTGACTGTCTGTCCATTCTGCTAAACTATCAATGTCCTGTTTCAGTCAATTACGATCATCCTGACTCTCTGTCCATTCTGCTAAACTATCCATGTCCTGTTTCAGTCAATTACTACCATCCTGACTGTCTGTCCATTCTGCTAAACTATCCATGTCCTGTTTCAGTCAATTACTATCATCCTGACTGTCTATCCATTCTGCTAAACTATCAATGTCCTGTTTCAGTCAATTACTATCATCCTGACTGTCTATCCAATCTGCTAAATTATCAATGTCCTGTTTCAGTCAATTACTATCATCCTGACTGTCTGTCCATTCTGCTAAACTATCCATGTCCTGTCTCAGTCAATTACTATCATCCTGACTGTCTATCCATTCTGCTAAACTATCAATGTCCTGTTTCAGTCAATTACTATCATCCTGACTGTCTAACCATTCTGCTAAATTATCAATGTCCTGTTTCAGTCAATTACTATCATCCTGACTGTCTATCCATGCTGCTAAATTATCAATGTCCTGTTTCAGTCAATTACTATCATCCTGACTGTCGGTCCATTCTGCTAAACTATCCATGTCCTGTTTCAGTCAATTACTATCATCCTGACTGTCTATCCATTCTGCTAAACTATCTATGTCCTGTTTCAGTCAATTACTATCATCCTGACTGTCGGTCCATTCTGCTGCACTATCTATGTCCTGTTTCAGTCAATTACTATCATCCTGACTGTCTGTCCATTCTGCTAAACTATCCATGTCCTGTTTCAGTCAATTACTATCATCCTGACTGTCTGTCCATTCTGCTAAACTATCTATGTCCTGTTTCAGTCAATTACTATCATCCTGACTGTCTGTCCATTCTGCTAATCTATCCATGTCCTGTTTCAGTCAATTACTATCATCCTGACTGTCTGTCCATTCTGCTAAATTATCCATGTCCTGTTTCAGTCAATTACTATCATCCTGACTGTCTGTCCATTCTGCTAACCTATCAATGTCCTGTTTCAGTCAATTGCTATCATCCTGACTGTCTGTCCATTCTGCTAAACTATCAATTTCCTGTTACAGTCAATTACTATCATCCTGACTGTCTGTCCATTCTGCTAAACTATCCATGTCCTGTTTCTGTCAATTACTATCATCCTGACTGTCTGTCCATTCTGCTAAACTATCTATGTCCTGTTTCAGTCAATTACTATCATCCTGACTGTCTGTCCATTCTGCTAATCTATCCATGTCCTGTTTCAGTCAATTACTATCATCCTGACTGTCTGTCCATTCTGCTAAATTATCCATGTCCTGTTTCAGTCAATTACTATCATCCTGACTGTCTGTCCATTCTGCTAACCTATCAATGTCCTGTTTCAGTCAATTGCTATCATCCTGACTGTCTGTCCATTCTGCTAAACTATCAATTTCCTGTTACAGTCAATTACTATCATCCTGACTGTCTGTCCATTCTGCTAAACTATCAATGTCCTGTTTCAGTCAATTACTATCATCCTGACTGTCTGTCCATTCTGCCAAACTATCAATTTTCTGTTACAGTCAATTACTATCATCCTGACTGTCTGTCCATTCTGCTAACCTATCAATGTCCTGTTTCAGTCAATTACTATCATCCTGACTGTCTGTCCATTCTGCTAAACTATCAATTTCCTGTTACCATCAATTACTATCATCCTGACTGTCTGTCCATTCTGCTAAACAATCCATGTCCTGTTTCAGTCAATTACTATCATCCTGACTTTCTTTCCAATCTGCTAAACTATCCATGTCCTGTTTCAGCCAATCACTATCATCCTGACTGTCTGTCCATTCTGCTAAACTATCAATGTCCTGTTTCAGTCAATTACTATCATCCTGACTCTCTGTCCATTCTGCTAAACTATCCATGTCCTGTTTCAGTCAATTACTACCATCCTGACTGTCTGTCCATTCTGCTAAACTATCCATGTCCTGTTTCAGTCAATTACTACCATCCTGACTGTCTGTCCATTCTGCTAAACTATCAATGTCCTGTTTCAGTCAATTACGATCATCCTGACTCTCTGTCCATTCTGCTGAACTATCCATGTCCTGTTTCAGTCAATTACTACCATCCTGACTGTCTGTCCATTCTGCTAAACTATCCATGTCCTGTTTCAGTCAATTACTATCATCCTGACAGTCTTTCCATTCTGCTAAACTATCAATGTCCTGTTTCAGTCAATTACTATCATCCTGACTGTCTATCCATTCTGCTAAACTATCCATGTCCTGTTTCAGTCAATTACTATCATCCTGACTGTCTGTCCATTCTGCTAAACTATCCATGTCCTGTTTCAGTCAATTACTATCATCCTGACTGTCTGTCCATTCTGCTAAACTATCCATGTCCTGTTTCAGTCAATTACTATCATCCTGACTGTCTGTCCATTCTGCTAAACTATCAATGTCCTGTTACAGTCAATTACTATCATCCTGACTGTCTGTCCATTCTGCTAAATTATCAATGTCCTGTTTCAGTCAATTACTATCATCCTGACTGTCTGTCCAGTCTGCTAAACTATCCATGTCCTGTTTCGGTCAATTACTATCATCCTGACTGTCTGTCCATTCTGCTACACTATCCATGTCCTGTTTCAGTCAATTACTATCATCCTGACTGTCTGTCCATTCTGCTAATCTATCCATGTCCTGTTTCAGTCATTTACTATCATCCTGACTGTCTGTCCATTCTGCTAAATTATCCATGTCCTGTTTCAGTCAATTACTATCATCCTGACTGTCTGTCCATTCTGCTAACGTATCCATGTCCTGTTTCAGTCAATTACTATCATCCTGACTGTCCGTCCATTCTGCTAACCTATCAATGTCCTTTTTCAGTCAATTACTATCATCCTGACTGTCTGTCCATTCTGCTAACCTATCCATGTCCTGTTTCAGTCAATTACTATCATCCTGACTGTCTTTCCATTCTGCTAAACTATCAATGTCCTGTTTCAGCCAATTACTATCATCCTGACTCTCTGTCCATTCTGCTAACCTATCAATGTCCTGTTTCAGTCAATTACTATCATCCTGACTGTCTATCCATTCTGCGAAACTATCAATGTCCTGTTTCAGTCAATTACTATCATCCTGAATGTCTGACCATTCTGCTAATCTATCCATGTCCTGTTTCAGTCAATTACTATCATCCTGACTCTCTGTCGATTCTGCTAAACTATCAATGTCCTGTTTCAGTCAATTACTATCATCCTGACTGTCTGTCCATTCTGCTAAACTATCCATGTCCTGTTTCAGTCAATTACTATCATCCTGACTGTCTGTCCATTCTGCTAAACTATCAATGTCCTGTTTCAGTCAATTACTATCATCCTGAATGTCTGACCAAACTGCTAAACTATCCATGTCCTGTTTCAGTCAATTACTATCATCCTGACTGTCTTTCCATTCTGCTAAACTATCCATGTCCTGTTTCAGCCAATTACTATCATCCTGACTGTCTGTCCATTCTGCTAACCTATCAATGTCCTGTTTCAATCAATTACCATCATCCTGACTGTCTGTCCATTCTGCGAAACTATCAATGTCCTGTTTCAGTCAATTACTATCATCCTGAATGTCTGACCATTCTGCTAAACTATCCATGTCCTGTTTCAGTCAATTACTATCATCCTGACTGTCTGTCCATTCTGCTAAACTATCAATGTCCTGTGTCATTCAATTACTATCATCCTGAATGTCTGACCATTCTGCTAATCTATCCATGTCCTGTTTCAGTCAATTACTATCATCCTGACTGTCTGTCCATTCTGCTAAACTATCAATGCCCTGTTTCAGTCAATTACTATCATCCTGACTGTCTATCCATTCTGCTAAACTATCCATGTCCTGTTTCAGTCAATTACTATCATCCTGACTGTCTGTCCATTCTGCTAAACTATCCATGTCCTGTTTCAGTCAATTACTATCATCCTGACTGTCTGTCCATTCTGCTAAACTATCAATGTCCTGTTTCAGTCAATTACTATCATCCTGAATGTCTGACCAAACTGCTAAACTATCCATGTCCTGTTTCAGTCAATTACTATCATCCTGACTGTCTTTCCATTCTGCTAAACTATCCATGTCCTGTTTCAGTCAATTACTATCATCCTGACTGTCTGTCCATTCTGCTAAACTATCAATGTCCTGTTTCAGTCAATTACTATCATCCTGAATGTCTGACCAAACTGATAAACTATGCATGTCCTGTTTCAGTCAATTACTATCATCCTGACTGTCTTTCCATTCTGCTAAACTATCCATGTCCTGTTTCAGCCAATTACTATCATCCTGACTGTCTGTCCATTCTGCTAACCTATCAATGTCCTGTTTCAATCAATTACCATCATCCTGACTGTCTGTCCATTCTGCGAAACTATCAATGTCCTGTTTCAGTCAATTACTATCATCCTGAATGTCTGACCATTCTGCTAAACTATCCATGTCCTGTTTCAGTCAATTACTATCATCCTGACTGTCTGTCCATTCTGCTAAACTATCAATGTCCTGTGTCATTCAATTACTATCATCCTGAATGTCTGACCATTCTGCTAATCTATCCATGTCCTGTTTCAGTCAATTACTATCATCCTGACTGTCTGTCCATTCTGCTAAACTATCAATGCCCTGTTTCAGTCAATTACTATCATCCTGACTGTCTATCCATTCTGCTAATCTATCCATGTCCTGTTTCAGTCAATTACTATCATCCTGACCGCCTGTCCATTCTGCTAAACTATCAATGTCCTGTTTCAGTCAATTACTATCATCCTGAATGTCTGTCCATTCTGCAAAAATATCAATGTCCTGTTTCAGTCAATTACTATCATCCTGACTATCGGTCCATTCTGCTAAACTATCCATGTCCTGTTTCAGCCAATTACTATCATCCTGACTGTCTGTCCATTCTGCTAACCTATCAATGTCCTGTTTCAGTCAATTACTATCATCCTGACTGTCTATCCATTCTGCTAAACTATCAATGTCCTGTTTCAGTCAATTACGATCATCCTGACTGTCTGACCATTCTGCTAAACTATCCATGTCCTGTTTCAGTCAATTACTATCAT
This sequence comes from Heterodontus francisci, assembly GCF_036365525.1. Classification (NCBI taxonomy): domain Eukaryota; kingdom Metazoa; phylum Chordata; class Chondrichthyes; order Heterodontiformes; family Heterodontidae; genus Heterodontus; species Heterodontus francisci. The sequence continues at coordinate 69,141,834 of NC_090398.1, read as the reverse complement.
CCTGACTGTCTGTCCATTCTGCTAAACTATCAATGTCCTGTTTCAGTCAAATTACTATCATCCTGACTGTCTATCCATTCTGCTAAACTATCCATGTCCTGTTTCAGTCAATTACTATCATCCTGACTGTCTGTCCATTCTGCTAATCTATCCATGTCCTGTTTCAGTCAATTACTATCATCCTGACTGTCTGTCCATTCTGCTAAACTATCCATGTCCTGTTTCAGTCAATTACTATCATCCTGACTGTCTGTCCACTCTGCTAAACTATCAATGTCCTGTTTCAGTCAATTACTATCATCCTGACTGTCTGTCCATTCTGCTAAATTATCAATGTCCTGTTTCAGTCAATTTCTATCATCCTGACTGTCTGTCCATTCTGCTAAACTTTCCATGTCCTGTTTCAGTCAATTACTATCATCGTGACTGTCTGTCCATTCTGCTAAACTATCCATGTCCTGTTTCAGTCAATTACTATCATCCTGACTGTCTGTCCATTCTGCTAATCTATCCATGTCCTGTTTCAATCAATTACTATCATCCTGACTGTCTGTCCATTCTGCTAAATTATCCATGTCCTGTTTCAGTCAATTACTATCATCCTGACTGTCTGTCCATTCTGCTAACCTATCCATGTCCTGTTTCAGTCAATTACTATCATCCTGACTGTCTGTCCATTCTGCTAAACTATCCATTTCCTGTTTCAGTCAATAACTATCATCCTGACTGTCTGTCCATTCTGCTAAACTATCAATTTCCTGTTTCAGTCAATTACTATCATCCTGACTGTCTGTCCATTCTGCTAAACTCTCCATGTCCTGTTTCAGTCAAATACTATCATCCTGACTGTCTGTCCATTCTGCTAAACTATCCATGTCCTGTTTCAGCCAATTAAAATCATCCTGACTGTCTGTCCATTCTGCTAACCTATCAATGTCCTGTTTCAGTCAATTACTATCATCCTGACTGTCTGACCATTCTGCTAAACTATCCATGTCCTGTTTCAGTCAATTACTATCATCCTGACTGTCTATCCATTCTGCTACACTTTCTATGTCCTGTTTCAGTCAATTACTATCATCCTGACTGTCTGTCCATTCTGCTAAATTATCAATGTCCTGCTTCAGTCAATTACTATCATCCTGACTGTCTATCCATTCTGCTAAAGTATCAATGTCCTGTTTCAGTCAATTACGATCATCCTGACTGTCTGACCATTCTGCTAAACTATCCATGTCCTGTTTCAGTCAATTAATATCATCCTGACTGTCTGTCCATTCTGCTAAACTATCAATGTCCTGTTTCAGTCAATTACTATCATCCTGACTGTCTGTCCATTCTGCTAAACTATCAATGTCCTGTTTCAGTCAAATTACTATCATCCTGACTGTCTATCCATTCTGCTAAACTATCCATGTCCTGTTTCAGTCAATTACTATCATCCTGACTGTCTGTCCATTCTGCTAAACTATCCATGTCCTGTTTCAGTCAATTACTATCATCCTGACTGTCTGTCCATTCTGCTAAACTATCCATGTCCTGTTTCAGTCAATTACTATCATCCTGACTGTCTGTCCATTCTGCTAAACTATCAATGTCCTGTTTCAGTCAATTACTATCATCCTGACTGTCTGTCCATTCTGCTAAATTATCAATGTCCTGTTTCAGTCAATTACTATCATCCTGACTGTCGGTCCATTCTGCTAAACTATCCATGTCCTGTTTCAGTCAATTACTATCATCCAGACTGTCTATCCATTCTGCTAAATTATCAATGTCCTGTTTCAGTCAATTACTATCATCCTGACTGTCTATCCATTCTGCTAAACTATCAATGTCCTGTTTCAGTCAATTACGATCATCCTGACTGTCTGACCATTCTGCTAAACTATCCATGTCCTGTTTCAGTCAATTACTATCATCCTGACTGTCTGTCCATTCTGCTAAACTATCAATGTCCTGTTTCAGTCAATTACTATCATCCTGACTGTCTGTCCATTCTGCTAAACTATCAATGTCCTGTTTCAGTCAATTACTATCATCCTGACTGTCTGTCCATTCTGCTAAACTATCCATGTCCTGTTTCAGTCAATTACTATCATCCTGAATGTCTGTCCATTCTGCTAAACTATCAATGTCCTGTTTCAGTCAATTACTATCATCATGACTGTCTGTCCATTCTGCTAAACTATCCATGTCCTGTTTCAGCCAATTACTATCATCCTGACTGTCTGTCCATTCTGTTAACCTATCAATGTCCTGTTTCAGTCAATTACTTTCATCCTGACTGTCTATCCATTCTGCAAAACTATCAATGTCCTGTTTCATTCAATTACTATCATCCTGAATGTCTGACCATTCTGCTAAACTATCCATGTCCTGTTTCAGTCAATTACTATCATCCTGACTGTCTGTCCATTCTGCTAAACTATCAATGTCCTGTTTCAGTCAAATACTATCATCCTGACTGTCTGTCCATTCTGCTAAACTATCAATTTCCTGTTTCAGTCAATTACTATCATCCTGACTGTCTATCCATTCTGCTAATCTATCAATGTCCTGTTTCAGTCAATTACTATCATCCTGACTGTCTGTCCATTCTGCTAAACTATCCATGTCCTGTTTCAGTCAATTACTATCATCCTGACTGTCTGTCCATTCTGCTAAACTATCAATGTCCTGTTTCAGTCAATTACGATCATCCTGACTGTCTGTCCATTCTGCTAAACTATCAATGTCCTGTTTCAGTCAAATTACTAGCATCCTGACTGTCTATCCATTCTGCTAAACTATCCATGTCCTGTTTCAGTCAATTACTATCATCCTGACTGTCTGTCCATTCTGCTAAGCTATCCATGTCCTGTTTCAGTCAATTACTATCATCCTGACTGTCTGTCCATTCTGCTAAACTATCCATGTCCTGTTTCAGTCAATTACTATCATCCTGACTGTCTGACCACTCTGCTAAACTATCAATGTCCTGTTTCAGTCAATTACTATCATCCTGACTGTCTGTCCATTCTGCTAAATTATCAATGTCCTGTTTCAGTCAATTACTATCATCCTGACTGTCTGTCCATTCTGCTAAACTTTCCATGTCCTGTTTCAGTCAATTACTATCATCGTGACTGTCTGTCCATTCTGCTAAACTATCCATGTCCTGTTTCAGTCAATTACTATCATCCTGACTGTCTGTCCATTCTGCTAATCTATCCATGTCCTGTTTCAATCAATTACTATCATCCTGACTGTCTGTCCATTCTGCTAAATTATCCATGTCCTGTTTCATTCAATTACTATCATCCTGACTGTCTGTCCATTCTGCTAACCTATCCATGTCCTGTTTCAGTCAATTACTATCATCCTGACTGTCTGTCCATTCTGCTAAACTATCCATTTCCTGTTATAGTCAATAACTATCATCCTGACTGTCTGTCCATTCTGCTAAACTATCAATTTCCTGTTTCAGTCAATTACTATCATCCTGATTGTCTGTCCATTCTGCTAAACTCTCCATGTCCTGTTTCAGTCAAATACTATCATCCTGACTGTCTGTCCATTCTGCTAAACTATCCATGTCCTGTTTCAGCCAATTAAAATCATCCTGACTGTCTGTCCATTCTGCTAACCTATCAATGTCCTGTTTCAGTCAATTACTATCATCCTGACTGTCTGACCATTCTGCTAAACTATCCATGTCCTGTTTCAGTCAATTACTATCATCCTGACTGTCTATCCATTCTGCTACACTTTCTATGTCCTGTTTCAGTCAATTACTATCATCCTGACTGTCTGTCCATTCTGCTAAATTATCAATGTCCTGCTTCAGTCAATTACTATCATCCTGACTGTCTATCCATTCTGCTAAAGTATCAATGTCCTGTTTCAGTCAATTACGATCATCCTGACTGTCTGTCCATTCTGCTAAACTATCAATGTCCTGTTTCAGTCAATTACTATCATCCTGACTGTCTGTCCATTCTGCTAAATTATCAATGTCCTGTTTCAGTCAATTACTATCATCCTGACTGTCGGTCCATTCTGCTAAACTATCCATGTCCTGTTTCAGTCAATTACTATCATCCAGACTGTCTATCCATTCTGCTAAATTATCAATGTCCTGTTTCAGTCAATTACTATCATCCTGACTGTCTATCCATTCTGCTAAACTATCAATGTCCTGTTTCAGTCAATTACGATCATCCTGACTGTCTGACCATTCTGCTAAACTATCCATGTCCTGTTTCAGTCAATTACTATCATCCTGACTGTCTGTCCATTCTGCTAAACTATCAATGTCCTGTTTCAGTCAATTACTATCATCCTGACTGTCTGTCCATTCTGCTAAACTATCAATGTCCTGTTTCAGTCAATTACTATCATCCTGACTGTCTGTCCATTATGCTAAACTATCCATGTCCTGTTTCAGTCAATTACTATCATCCTGAATGTCTGTCCATTCTGCTAAACTGTCAATGTCCTGTTTCAGTCAATTACTATCATCATGACTGTCTGTCCATTCTGCTAAACTATCCATGTCCTGTTTCAGCCAATTACTATCATCCTGACTGTCTGTCCATTCTGTTAACCTATCAATGTCCTGTTTCAGTCAATTACTTTCATCCTGACTGTCTATCCATTCTGCAAAACTATCAATGTCCTGTTTCATTCAATTACTATCATCCTGAATGTCTGACCATTCTGCTAAACTATCCATGTCCTGTTTCAGTCAATTACTATCATCCTGACTGTCTGTCCATTCTGCTAAACTATCAATGTCCTGTTTCAGTCAAATACTATCATCCTGACTGTCTGTCCATTCTGCTAAACTATCAATTTCCTGTTTCAGTCAATTACTATCATCCTGACTGTCTATCCATTCTGCTAATCTATCAATGTCCTGTTTCAGTCAATTACTATCATCCTGACTGTCTGTCCATTCTGCTAAACTATCCATGTCCTGTTTCAGTCAATTACTATCATCCTGACTGTCTGTCCATTCTGCTAAACTATCAATGTCCTGTTTCAGTCAATTACGATCATCCTGACTGTCTGTCCATTCTGCTAAACTATCCATGTCCTGTTTCAGTCAATTACTATCATCCTGACAGTCTATCCATTCTGCTAAACTATCAATGTCCTGTTTCAGTCAATTACTATCATCCTGACTGTTCATTCCGCTAAATTATCCATGTCCTGTTTCAGTCAATTACTATCATCCTGACTGTCTGTCCATTCTGCTAAACTATCAATTTCCTGTTTCAGTCAATTACTATCATCTTGACAGTCTATCCATTCTGCTAAACTATCAATGTCCTGTTTCAGTCAATTACTATCATCCTGACTGTCTGTCCATTCTTCTAAATTATCCATGTCCTGTTTCAGTCAATTACTATCATCTTGACTGTCTGTCCATTCTGCTAAATTATCCATGTCCTGTTTCAGTCAATTCCTATCATCCTGACTGTCTGTCCATTCTGCTAAACTATCCATGTCCTGTTTCAGTCAATTACTATCATCCTGACCTTCTGTCCATTCTGCTAAACTATCCATGTCCTGTTTCAGTCAATTACTATCATCCTGACTGTCTGCCCTTTCTGCTAAACTATCCATGTCCTGTTTCAGTCAATTACTATCATCCTGACTGTCTGTCCATTCTGCTAATCTAACCATGTCCTGTTTCAGTCAATTACTGTCATCCTGACTGTCTGTCCATTCTGCTAAATTATCCATGTCCTGTTTCAGTCAATTACTATCATCCTGACTGGGTGTCCATTCTGCTAACCTATCAATGTCCTGTTTCAGTCAATTACTATCATCCTGACTGTCTGTGCATTCTGCTAAACTATCCATATCCAGTTTCAGTCAATTACTATCATCCTGACTGTCTGTCCATTCTGCTAAACTATCCATGTCCTGTTTCAGCCAATTACTATCATCCTGACTGTCTGTCAATTCTGCTAACCTATCAATGTCCTGTTTCAGTCAATTACTATCATCCTGACTGTCTATCCATTCTGCTGAACTATCAATGTCCTGTTTCAGTCAATTACTATCATCCTGACTGTCTGTCCATTCTGCTAACCTATCAATGTCCTGTTTCAGTCAATTACTATCATCCTGACTGTCTGTCCATTCTGCTAAACTATCCATGTCCTGTTTCGGTCAATTACTATCATCCTGACTGTCCATTCTGCTAAACTATCAATGTCCTGTTTCAGTCAATTACTATCATCCTGACTGTCTGTCCAGTCAGCTGAACTATCAATGTCCTGTTTCAGTCAATTACTATCATCCTGACTGTCTGTCCATTCTGCTAAACTGTCCATGTCCTGTTTCAGTCATTTACTATCATCCTGACTGTCTGTCCATTCTGCTAAACTATCCATGTCCTGTTTCAGTCAATTACTATCATCCTGACTGTCTGTCCTTTCTGCTAAACGATCCATGTCCTGTTTCATTCAATTACTATAATCCTGACTCTCTGTCCATTCTGCTAAACTATCCATGTCCTGTTTCAGTCAATTACTATCATCCTGACTGTCTGTCCATTCTGCTAAACTATCAATGTCCTGTTTCAGTCAATTACGATCATCCTGACTGTCTATCCATTCTGCTAAATTATCAATATCCTGTTTCAGTCAATTACTATCATCCTGACTGTCTATACATTCTGCTAACCTATCAATGTCCTGTTTCAGTCAATTACTATCATCCTGACTGTCTGTCAATTCTGCTAAACTATCAATGTCCTGTTTCAGTCAATTACTATCATCCTGACTGTCGATCCATTCTGCTAAACTATCCATGTCCTGTTTCAGTCAATTACTATCATCCTGACTGTCTGTCCATTCTGCTAAACTATCCATGTCCTGTTTCAGTCAATTACTATCATCCTGACTGTCTATCCATTCTGCTAAACTATCCATGTACTGTTTCAGTCAATAACTATCATCCTGACTCTCTGTCCATTCTGCTAAACTATCAATGTCCTGTTTCAGTCAATTACTATCATCCTGACTGTCTGTCCATTCTGCTAAACTATCAATTTCCTGTTACAGTCAATTACTATCATCCTGACTGTCTGTCCATTCTGCTATACTATCAATGTCCTGTTTCAGTCAATTACTGTCATCCTGACTGTCTGTCCATTCTGCTAAACTATCAATTTCCTGTTACAGTCAATTACTATCATCCTGACTGTCTGTCCATTCTGCTAAACTATCAATTTCCTGTTACAGTCAATTACTATCATCCTGACTCTCTGTCCATTCTGCTAAACTATCCATGTCCTGTTTCAGTCAATTACTATCATCCTGACTGTCTTTCCATTCTGCTAAACTATCCATGTCCTGTTTCAGCCAATTACTATCATCCTGACTGTCTGTCCATTCTGCTAACCTATCAATGTCCTGTTTCAGTCAATTACTTTCATCCTGACTGTCTATCCATTCTGCTAAACTATCCATGTCCTGTTTCAGTCAATTACTATCATCCTGACTGTCTGACCATTCTGCTAAACTATCCATGTCCTGTTTCAGTCAATTACTATCATCCTGACTGTCTGTCCATTCTGCTAAACTATCAATGTCCTGTTTCAGTCAATTACTATCATCCTGACTGTCTGTCCATTATGCTAAACTATCAATGTCCTGTTTCAGTCAAATTACTATCATCCTGACTGTCTATCCATTCTGCTAAACTATCCATGTCCTGTTTCAGTCAATTACTATCATCCTGACTGTCTGTCCATTCTGCTAAACTATCCACGTCCTGTTTCAGTCAATTACTATCATCCTGACTGTCTGTCCATTCTGCTAATCTATCCATGTCCTGTTTCAGTCAATTACTATCATCCGGACTGTCTATCTATTCTGCTAAACTATCCATGTCCTGTTGCAGTCAATTACTATCATCCTGACTGTCTGTCCATTCTGCTAAACTATCCATGTCCTGTTTCAGTCAATTACTATCATCCTGACTGTCTGTCCAGTCAGCTAAATTATCCATGTCCTGTTTCAGTCAATTACTATCATCCTGACTGTCTGTCCATTCTTATAAACTGTCCATGTTCTGTTTCAGTCATTCACTATAATCCTGACTGTCTATCCTTTCTGCTAAACTATCCATGTCCTGTTTCAGTCAATTACTATCATCCAGACTGTCTGTCCATTCTGCTAAACTATCAATGTCCTGTTTCAGTCAATTACGATCATCCTGACTGTCTATCCATTCTGCTAAATTATCAATATCCTGTTTCAGTCAATTACTATCATCCTGACTGTCTATACATTCTGCTAACCTATCAATGTCCTGTTTCAGTCAATTACTATCATCCTGACTGTCTGTCAATTCTGCTAAACTATCAATGTCCTGTTTCAGTCAATTACTATCATCCTGACTGTCGATCCATTCTGCTAAACTATCCATGTCCTGTTTCAGTCAATTACTATCATCCTGACTGTCTGTCCATTCTGCTAAACGATCCATGTCCTGTTTCATTCAATTACTATAATCCTGACTCTCTGTCCATTCTGCTAAACTATCCATGCCCTGTTTCAGTCAATTACTATCATCCTGACTGTCTGTCCATTCTGCTAAACTATCAATGTCCTGTTTCAGTCAATTACGATCATCCTGAATGTCTATCCATTCTGCTAAATTATCAATATCCTGTTTCAGTCAATTACTATCATCCTGACTGTCTATACATTCTGCTAACCTATCAATGTCCTGTTTCAGTCAATTACTATCATCCTGACTGTCTGTCAATTCTGCTAAACTATCAATGTCCTGTTTCAGTCAATTACTATCATCCTGACTGTCGATCCATTCTGCTAAACTATCCATGTCCTGTTTCAGTCAATTACTATCATCCTGACTGTCTGTCCATTCTGCTAAACTATCCATGTCCTGTTTCAGTCAATTACTATCATCCTGACTGTCTGTCCATTCTGCTAAACTATCAATGTCCTGTTTCAGTCAATTACTATCATCCTGACTGTCTGTCCATTCTGCAAAATTATCAATGTCCTGTTTCAGTCAATTACTATCATCCTGACTGTCTGTCCATTCTGCTAATCTATCCATGTCCTGTTTCAGTCAATTACTATCATCCTGACTGTCTGTCCATTCTGCTAAGTTATCCATGTCCTGTTTCAGTCAATTACTATCATCCTGACTGTCTGTCCATTCTGCTAACCTATCAATGTCCTGTTTCAGTCAATTACTATCATCCTGACTGTCTATCCATTCTGCTGAACTATCAATGTCCTGTTTCAGTCAATTACCATCATCCTGACTGTCTGTCCATTCTGCTAAACTATCAATGTCCTGTTTCAGTCAATTACTATCATCCTGAATGTCTGACCATTCTGCTAATCTATCCATGTCCTGTTTCAGTCAATTACTATCATCCGGACTGTCTATCTATTCTGCTAAACTATCCATGTCCTGTTGCAGTCAATTACTATCATCCTGACTGTCTGTCCATTCTGTTAAACTATCCATGTCCTGTTTCAGTCAATTACTATCATCCTGACTGTCTGTCCAGTCAGCTAAATTATCCATGTCCTGTTTCAGTCAATTACTATCATCCTGACTGTCTGTCCATTCTTATAAACTGTCCATGTTCTGTTTCAGTCATTCACTATCATCCTGACTGTCTGTCCATTCTGGTAAACTATCAATGTCCTGTTTCAGTCAATTACTATCATCCTGACTGTCTGTCCATTCTGCTAAACTATCAATGTCCTGTTTCAGTCAATTACTATCATCCTGACTGTCTATCCATTCTGCTAAACTATCCATGTCCTGTTTCAGTCAATTACTATCATCCAGACTGTCTATCCATTCTGCTAAATTATCAATGTCCTGTTTCAGTCAATTACTATCATCCTGACTGTCTATCCATTCTGCTAACCTATCAATGTCCTGTTTCAGTCAATTACTATCATCCTGACTGTCTGTCCATTCTGCTAAACTATCAATGTCCTCTTTCAGTCAATTACTATCATCCTGACTGTCTGTCCATTCAGCTAAATTATCAATGTCCTGTTTCAGTCAATTACTATCATCCTGACTGTCTGTCCATTCTGCTAAACTATCCATGTCCTGTTTCAGTCAATTACTATCATCCTGACTGTCTGTCCTTTCTGCTAAACTATCCATGTCCTGTTTCAGTCAACTACTATCATTCTGACTGTCTGTCCATTCTGCTAAACTATCCATGTCCAGTTTCAGTCAATTACTATCATCCTGACTGTCTGTCCATTCTGCTAAACTATCCATGTCCTGTTTCAGCCAATTACTATCATCCTGACTGTCTGTCCATTCTGCTAAACTATCAATGTCCTGTTTCAGTCAATTACTATCATCCTGACTGTCTATCCATTCTGCTAAACTATCCATGTCCTGTTTCAGTCAATTACTATCATCCTGACTGTCCATTCTGCTAAACTATCAATGTCCTGTTTCAGTCAATTACTATCATCCTGACTGTCTGTCCATTCTGCTAAACTATCAATTTCCTGTTACAGTCAATTACTATCATCCTGACTGTCTGTCCATTCTGCTAAACTATCAATGTCCTGTTTCAGTCAATTACTATCATCCGGACCGTCTTTGCATTCTGCTAAACTATCCATGTCCTGTTTCAGCCAATTACTATCATCCTGACTGTCTGCCCATTCTGCTAAACTATCCATGTACTGTTTCAGTCAATAACTATCATCCTGACTCTCTGTCCATTCTGCTAAACTATCAATGTCCTGTTTCAGTCAATTACTATCATCCTGACTGTCTGTCCATTCTGCTAAACTATCAATTTCCTGTTACAGTCAATTACTATCATCCTGACTGTCTGTCCATTCTGCTATACTATCAATGTCCTGTTTCAGTCAATTACTGTCATCCTGACTGTCTGTCCATTCTGCTAAACTATCAATTTCCTGTTACAGTCAATTACTATCATCCTGACTGTCTGTCCATTCTGCTAAACTATCAATTTCCTGTTACAGTCAATTACTATCATCCTGACTCTCTGTCCATTCTGCTAAACTATCCATGTCCTGTTTCAGTCAATTACTATCATCCTGACTGTCTTTCCATTCTGCTAAACTATCCATGTCCTGTTTCAGCCAATTACTATCATCCTGACTGTCTGTCCATTCTGCTAACCTATCAATGTCCTGTTTCAGTCAATTACTTTCATCCTGACTGTCTATCCATTCTGCTAAACTATCCATGTCCTGTTTCAGTCAATTACTATCATCCTGACTCTCTGACCATTCTGCTAAACTATCCATGTCCTGTTTCAGTCAATTACTATCATCCTGACTGTCTGTCCATTCTGCTAAACTATCAATGTCCTGTTTCAGTCAATTACTATCATCCTGACTGTCTGTCCATTATGCTAAACCATTAATGTCCTGTTTCAGTCAAATTGCTATCATCCTGACTGTCTATCCATTCTGCTAAACTATCCATGTCCTGTTTCAGTCAATTACTATCATCCTGACTGTCTGTCCATTCTGCTAAACTATCCACGTCCTGTTTCAGTCAATTACTATCATCCTGACTGTCTGTCCATTCTGCTAAACTATCCATGTCCTGTTTCAGTCAATTACTATCATCCTGACTGTCTGTCCATTCTGCTAAACTATCCATGTCCTGTTTCAGTCAATTAGTATCATCCTGACTGTCTGTCCATTCTGCTATATTATCTATGTCCTGTTTCAGTCAATTACTATCATCCTGACTGTTGGTCCATTCTGCTAAACTATCAATGTCCTGTTTCAGTCAAATTACTATCATCCTGACTGTCTATCCATTCTGCTAAACTATCCATGTCCTGTTTCAGTCAATTACTATCATCCTGACTGTCTGTCCATTCTGCTAAACTATCCATGTCCTGTTTCAGTCAATTACTATCATCCTGACTGTCTGTCCATTCTGCTAAACTATCCATGTCCTGTTTCAGTCAATTACTATCATCCTGACTGTCTGTCCATTCTGCTAAACGATCCATGTCCTGTTTCATTCAATTACTATCATCCTGACTCTCTGTCCATTCTGCTAAACTATCCATGTCCTGTTTCAGTCAATTACTATCATCCTGACTGTCTGTCCATTCTGCTAAACTATCAATGTCCTGTTTCAGTCAATTACGATCATCCTGACTCTCTATCCATTCTGCTAAATTATCAATATCCTGTTTCAGTCAATTACTATCATCCTGAATGTCTATAAATTCTGCTAACCTATCAATGTCCTGTTTCAGTCAATTACTATCATCCTGACTGTCTGTCAATTCTGCTAAACTATCAATGTCCTGTTTCAGTCAATTACTATCATCCTGACTGTCTATCCATTCTGCTAAACTATCCATGTCCTGTTTCAGTCAATTACTATCATCCTGACTGTCTGTCCATTCTGCTAAACTATCCATGTCCTGTTTCAGTCAATTACTATCATCCTGACTGTCTGTCCATTCTGCTAAACTATCAATGTCCTGTTTCAGTCAATTACTATCATCCTGACTGTCTATCCATTCTGCTAAACTATCCATGTCCTGTTTCAGACAATTACTATCATCCAGACTGTCTATCCATTCTGCTAAATTATCAATGTCCTGTTTCAGTCAATTACTATCATCCTGACTGTCTATCCATTCTGCTAACCTATCAATGTCCTGTTTCAGTCAATTACTATCATCCTGACTGTCTGTCCATTCTGCTAAACTATCAATGTCCTCTTTCAGTCAATTACTATCATCCTGACTGTCTGTCCATTCTGCTAAATTATCAATGTCCTGTTTCAGTCAATTACTATCATCCTGACTGTCTGTCCATTCTGCTAAACTATCCATGTCCTGTTTCAGTCAATTACTATCATCCTGACTGTCTGTCCTTTCTGCTAAACTATCCATGTCCTGTTTCAGTCAATTACAATCATCCTGACTGTCTGTCCATTCTGCTATTCTATCAATGTCCTGTTTCAGTCAATTACTATCATCCTGACTGTCTGTCCATTCTGCTAAACTATCCATGTCCAGTTTCAGTCAATTACTATCATCCTGACTGTCTGTCCATTCTGCCAAACTATCAATGTCCTGTTTCAGTCTATTACTATCATTCTGACTGTCTGTCCATTCTGCTAAACTATCCATGTCCAGTTTCAGTCAATTACTATCATCCTGACTGTCTGTCCATTCTGCTAAACTATCCATGTCCTGTTTCAGCCAATTACTATCATCCTGAATGTCTATCCATTCTGCTAAACTATCCATGTCCTGTTTCAGTCAATTACTATCATCCTGACTCTCTGTCCATTCTGCTAAACTATCAATGTCCTGTTTCAGTCAATTACTATCATCCTGACTGTCTGTCCATTCTGCTAAACTATCAATTTCCTGTTACAATCAATTACTATCATCCTGACTGTCTGTCCATTCTGCTAAACTATCCATGTCCTGTTTCAGTCAATTACTATCATCCGGACTGTCTTTGCATTCTGCTAAACTATCCATGTCCTGTTTCAGCCAATTACTATCATCCTGACAGTCTGTCCATTCTGCTAAACTATCCATGTCCTGTTTCAGTCAATAACTATCATCCTGACTCTCTGTCCATTCTGCTAAACTATCAATGTCCTGTTTCAGTCAATTACTATCATCCTGACTGTCTGTCCATTCTGCTAAACTATCAATTTCCTGTTACAGTCAATTACTATCATCCTGACTGTCTGTCCATTCTGCTAAACTATCCATGTCCTGTTTCAGTCAATTACTATCATCCTGACTGTCTTTCCATTCTGCTAAACTATCCATGTCCTGTTTCAGCCAATTACTATCATCCTGACTGTCTGTCCATTCTGCTAACCTATCAATGTCCTGTTTCAGTCAATTACTTTCATCCTGACTGTCTATCCATTCTGCTAAACTATCAATGTCCTGTTTCAATCAATTACTATCATCCTGAATGTCTGACCATTCTGCTAAACTATCCATGTCCTGTTTCAGTCAATTACTATCATCCTGACTGTCTGTCCATTCTGCTAAACTATCAATGTCCTGTTTCAGTCAAATACTATCATCCTGACTGTCTGTCCATTCTGCTAAACTATCAATTTCCTGTTTCAGTCAATTACTATCATCCTGACTGTCTATCCATTCTGCTAATCTATCCATGTCCTGTTTCAGTCAATTACTATCATCCTGACTGTCTATCCATTCTGCTAAACTATCCATGTCCTGTTTCAGTCAATTACTATCATCCTGACTGTCTGTACATTCTGCGAAACTATCAATGTCCTGTTTCAGTCAATTACGATCATCCTGACTGTCTGTCCATTCTGCTAAACTATCAATTTCCTGTTTCAGTCAATTACTATCATCCTGACTGTCTATCCATTCTGCTAAACTATCAATGTCCTGTTTCAGTCAATTACTATCATCCTGACTGTTAATTCCGCTAAATTATCCATGTCCTGTTTCAGTCAATTACTATCATCTTGACAGTCTATCCATTCTGCTAAACTATCAATGTCCTGTTTCAGTCAATTACTATCATCCTGACTGTCTGTCCATTATGCTAAACCATTAATGTCCTGTTTCAGTCAAATTACTATCATCCTGACTGTCTATCCATTCTGCTAAACTATCAATGTCCTGTTTCAGTCAATTACTATCATCCTGACTGTCTGTCCATTCTGCTAAACTATCCACGTCCTGTTTCAGTCAATTACTATCATCCTGACTGTCTGTCCATTCTGCTAAACTATCCATGTCCTGTTTCAGTCAATTACTATCATCCTGACTGTCTGTCCATTCTGCTAAACTATCCATGTCCTGTTTCAGTCAATTACTATCATCCTGACTCTCTGTCCATTCTGCTATATTATCAATGTCCTGTTTCAGTCAATTACTATCATCCTGACTGTTGGTCCATTCTGCTAAACTATCAATGTCCTGTTTCAGTCAAATTACTATCATCCTGACTGTCTATCCATTCTGCTAAACTATCCATGTCCTGTTTCAGTCAATTACTATCATCCTGACTGTCTGTCCATTCTGCTAAACTATCCATGTCCTGTTTCAGTCAATTACTATCATCCTGACTGTCTGTCCATTCTGCTAAACTATCCATGTCCTGTTTCAGTCAATTACTATCATCCTGACTGTCTGTCCATTCTGCTAAACGATCCATGTCCTGTTTCATTCAATTACTATCATCCTGACTCTCTGTCCATTCTGCTAAACTATCCATGTCCTGTTTCAGTCAATTACTATCATCCTGACTGTCTGTCCATTCTGCTAAACTATCAATGTCCTGTTTCAGTCAATTACGATCATCCTGACTCTCTATCCATTCTGCTAAATTATCAATATCCTGTTTCAGTCAATTACTATCATCCTGACTGTCTATAAATTCTGCTAACCTATCAATGTCCTGTTTCAGTCAATTACTATCATCCTGACTGTCTGTCAATTCTGCTAAACTATCAATGTCCTGTTTCAGTCAATTACTATCATCCTGACTGTCTATCCATTCTGCTAAACTATCCATGTCCTGTTTCAGTCAATTACTATCATCCTGACTGTCTGTCCATTCTGCTAAACTATCCATGTCCTGTTTCAGTCAATTACTATCATCCTGACTGTCTGTCCATTCTGCTAAACTATCAATGTCCTGTTTCAGTCAATTACTATCATCCGGACTGTCTATCCATTCTGCTAAACTATCCATGTCCTGTTTCAGACAATTACTATCATCCAGACTGTCTGTCCATTCTGCTAAATTATCAATGTCCTGTTTCAGTCAATTACTATCATCCTGACTGTCTGTCCATTCTGCTAAACTATCCATGTCCTGTTTCAGTCAATTACTATCATCCTGACTGTCTGTCCTTTCTGCTAAACTATCCATGTCCTGTTTCAGTCAATTACTATCATCCTGACTGTCTGTCCATTCTGCTAATCTATCAATGTCCTGTTTCAGTCAATTACTATCATCCTGACTGTCTGTCCATTCTGCTAAATTATCCATGTCCTGTTTCAGTCAATTACTATCATCCTGACTGTCTGTCCATTCTGCCAAACTATCAATGTCCTGTTTCAGTCTATTACTATCATTCTGACTGTCTGTCCATTCTGCTAAACTATCCATGTCCAGTTTCAGTCAATTACTATCATCCTGACTGTCTGTCCATTCTGCTAAACTATCCATGTCCAGTTTCAGCCAATTACTATCATCCTGAATGTCTATCCATTCTGCTAAACTATCCATGTCCTGTTTAAGTCAATTACTATTATCCTGACTCTCTGTCCATTCTGCTAAACTATCAATGTCCTGTTTCAGTCAATTACTATCATCCTGACTGTCTGTCCATTCTGCTAAACTATCAATTTCCTGTTACAATCAATTACTATCATCCTGACTGTCTGTCCATTCTGCTAAACTATCCATGTCCTGTTTCAGTCAATTACTATCATCCGGACTGTCTTTGCATTCTGCTAAACTATCCATGTCCTGTTTCAGCCAATTACTATCATCCTGACAGTCTGTCCATTCTGCTAAACTATCCATGTCCTGTTTCAGTCAATAACTATCATCCTGACTCTCTGTCCATTCTGCTAAACTATAAATGTCCTGTTTCAGTCAATTACTATCATCCTGACTGTCTGTCCATTCTGCTAAACTATCAATTTCCTGTTACAGTCAATTACTATCATCCTGACTGTCTGTCCATTCTGCTAAACTATCCATGTCCTGTTTCAGTCAATTACTATCATCCTGACTGTCTTTCCATTCTGCTAAACTATCCATGTCCTGTTTCAGCCAATTACTATCATCCTGACTGTCTGTCCATTCTGCTAACCTATCAATGTCCTGTTTCAGTCAATTACTTTCATCCTGACTGTCTATCCATTCTGCTAAACTATCAATGTCCTGTTTCAATCAATTACTATCATCCTGAATGTCTGACCATTCTGCTAAACTATCCATGTCCTGTTTCAGTCAATTACTATCATCCTGACTGTCTGTCCATTCTGCTAAACTATCAATGTCCTGTTTCAGTCAAATACTATCATCCTGACTGTCTGTCCATTCTGCTAAACTATCAATTTCCTGTTTCAGTCAATTACTATCATCCTGACTGTCTATCCATTCTGCTAATCTATCCATGTCCTGTTTCAGTCAATTACTATCATCCTGACTGTCTATCCATTCTGCTAAACTATCCATGTCCTGTTTCAGTCAATTACTATCATCCTGACTGTCTGTACATTCTGCGAAACTATCAATGTCCTGTTTCAGTCAATTACGATCATCCTGACTGTCTGTCCATTCTGCTAAACTATCAATTTCCTGTTTCAGTCAATTACTATCATCCTGACTGTCTATCCATTCTGCTAAACTATCAATGTCCTGTTTCAGTCAGTTACTATCATCCTGACTGTCTGTCCATTCTGCTAAACTATCAATTTCCTGTTTCAGTCAAATACTATCATCCTGACTGTCTGTCCATTCTGCTAAACTATCAATTTCCTGTTTCAGTCAATTACTATCATCCTGACTGTCTATCCATTCTGCTAATCTATCCATGTCCTGTTTCAGTCAATTACTATCATCCTGACTGTCTATCCATTCTGCTAAACTATCCATGTCCTGTTTCAGTCAATTACTATCATCCTGACTGTCTATCCATTCTGCTAATCTATCCATGTCCTGTTTCAGTCAATTACTATCATCCTGACTGTCTATCCATTCTGCTAAACTATCCATGTCCTGTTTCAGTCAATTACTATCATCCTGACTGTCTGTACATTCTGCGAAACTATCAATGTCCTGTTTCAGTCAATTACGATCATCCTGACTGTCTGTCCATTCTGCTAAACTATCAATTTCCTGTTTCAGTCAATTACTATCATCCTGACTGTCTATCCATTCTGCTAAACTATCAATGTCCTGTTTCAGTCAATTACTATCATCTTGACAGTCTATCCATTCTGCTAAACTATCAATGTCCTGTTTCAGTCAGTTACTATCATCCTGACTGTCTGTCCATTCTGCTAAACTATCAATTTCCTGTTTCAGTCAATTACTATCATCTTGACAGTCTATCCATTCTGCTAAACTATCCATGTCCTGTTTCAGTCAATTACTATCATCCTGACTGTCTGTCCATTCTGCTAAACTGTCCATGTTCTGTTTCAGTCATTTACTATCATCCTGACTGTCTGTCCATTCTGCTAAACTATCAATGTCCTGTTTCAGTCAATTACTATCATCCTGACTGTCTGTCCATTCTGCTAAACTATCAATGTCCTGTTTCAGTCAGTTACTATCATCCTGACTGTCTGTCCATTCTGCTAAACTATCAATGTCCTGTTTCAGTCAATTACTATCATCTTGACAGTCTATCCATTCTGCTAAACTATCCATGTCCTGTTTCAGTCAATTACTATCATCCTGACTGTCTGTCCATTCTGCTAAACTGTCCATGTTCTGTTTCAGTCATTTACTATCATCCTGACTGTCTGTCCATTCTGCTAAACTATCAATGTCCTGTTTCAGTCAATTACTATCATCCTGACTGTCTGTCCATTCTGCTAAACTATCAATGTCCTGTTTCAGTCAATTACTATCATCCTGACTGTCTATCCATTCTGCTAAACTATCCATGTCCTGTTTCAGTCAATTACTATCATCCAGACTGTCTATCCATTCTACTAAATTATCAATGTCCTGTTTCAGTCAATTACTATCATCCTGACTGTCTATCCATTCTGCTAACCTATCAATGTCCTGTTTCAGTCAATTACTATCATCCTGACTGTCTGTCCATTCTGCTAAACTATCAATGTCCTCTTTCAGTCAATTACTATCATCCGGACTGTCTTTGCATTCTGCTAAACTATCCATGTCCTGTTTCAGCCAATTACTATCATCCTGACTGTCTGTCCATTCTGCTAAACTATCCATGTCCTGTTTCAGTCAATAACTATCATCCTGACTCTCTGTCCATTCTGCTAAACTATCAATGTCCTGTTTCAGTCAATTACTATCATCCTGACTGTCTGTCCATTCTGCTAAACTATCAATTTCCTGTTACAGTCAATTACTATCATCCTGACTGTCTGTCCATTCTGCTAAACTATCCATGTCCTGTTTCAGTCAATTACTATCATCCTGACTGTCTTTCCATTCTGCTAAACTATCCATGTCCTGTTTCAGCCAATTACTATCATCCTGACTGTCTGTCCATTCTGCTAACATATCAATGTCCTGTTTCAGTCAATTATTTTCATCCTGAATGTCTATCCATTCTGCTAAACTATCAATGTCCTGTTTCAATCAATTACTATCATCCTGAATGTCTGACCATTCTGCTAAACTATCCATGTCCTGTTTCAGTCAATTACTATCATCCTGACTGTCTGTCCATTCTGCTAAACTATCAATGTCCTGTTTCAGTCAAATACTATCATCCTGACTGTCTGTCCATTCTGCTAAACTATCAATTTCCTGTTTCAGTCAATTACTATCATCCTGACTGTCTATCCATTCTGCTAATCTATCAATGTCCTGTTTCAGTCAATTACTATCATCCTGACTGTCTATCCATTCTGCTAAACTATCCATGTCCTGTTTCAGTCAATTACTATCATCCTGACTGTCTGTACATTCTGCGAAACTATCAATGTCCTGTTTCAGTCAATTACGATCATCCTGACTGTCTGTCCATTCTGCTAAACTATCAATTTCCTGTTTCAGTCAATTACTATCATCCTGACTGTCTATCCATTCTGCTAAACTATCAATGTCCTGTTTCAGTCAATTACTATCATCCTGACTGTTCATTCCGCTAAAATATCCATGTCCTGTTTCAGTCAATTACTATCATCTTGACAGTCTATCCATTCTGCTAAACTATCAATGTCCTGTTTCAGTCAATTAGTATCATCCTGACTGTCTGTCCATTCTGCTAAACTATAAATTTCCTGTTTCAGTCAATTACTACCATCTTGACAGTCTATCCATTCTGCTAAACTATCAATGTCCTTTTTCAGTCAATTACTATCATCCTGACTGTCTGTCCATTCTGCTAAATTATCCATGTCCTGTTTCAGTCAATTACTATCATCCTGACTGTCTGTCCATTCTGCTAAATTATCCATGTTCTGTTTCAGTCAATTACTATCATCCTGACTGTCTGTCCATTCTGCTAAACTGTCCATGTCCTGTTTCAGTCATTTACTATCATCCTGACTGTCTGTCCATTCTGCTAATCTATCCATGTCCTGTTTCAGTCAATTACTATCATCCTGACTGTCTGTCCATTCTGCTAAACTATCCATGTCCTGTTTCAGTCAATTACTATCATCCTGACTGTTAATTCCGCTAAATTATCCATGTCCTGTTTCAGTCAATTACTATCATCTTGACAGTCTATCCATTCTGCTAAACTATCAATGTCCTGTTTCAGTCAATTACTATCATCCTGACTGTCTGTCCATTCTGCTAAACTATCAATTTCCTGTTTCAGTCAATTACTATCATCTTGACAGTCTATCCATTCTGCTAAACTATCCATGTCCTGTTTCAGTCAATTACTATCATCCTGACTGTCTGTCCATTCTGCTAAACTGTCCATGTCCTGTTTCAGTCATTTACTATCATCCTGACTGTCTGTCCATTCTGCTAATCTATCCATGTCCTGTTTCAGTCAATTACTATCATCCTGACTGTCTGTACATTCTGCGAAACTATCAATGTCCTGTTTCAGTCAATTACGATCATCCTGACTGTTCATTCCGCTAAAATATCCATGTCCTGTTTCAGTCAATTACTATCATCTTGACAGTCTATCCATTCTGCTAAACTATCAATGTCCTGTTTCAGTCAATTACTATCATCCTGACTGTCTGTCCATTCTGCTAAACTATCAATTTCCTGTTTCAGTCAATTACTACCATCTTGACAGTCTATCCATTCTGCTAAACTATCAATGTCCTTTTTCAGTCAATTACTATCATCCTGACTGTCTGTCCATTCTGCTAAATTATCCATGTCCTGTTTCAGTCAATTACTATCATCCTGACTGTCTGTCCATTCTACTAAATTATCCATGTCCTGTTTCAGTCAATTACTATCATCCTGACTGTCTGTCCATTCTGCTAAACTGTCCATGTCCTGTTTCAGTCATTTACTATCATCCTGACTGTCTGTCCATTCTGCTAATCTATCCATGTCCTGTTTCAGTCAATTACTATCATCCTGACTGTCTGTCCATTCTGCTAAACTATCCATGTCCTGTTTCAGTCAATTACTATCATCCTGACTGTTAATTCCGCTAAATTATCCATGTCCTGTTTCAGTCAATTACTATCATCTTGACAGTCTATCCATTCTGCTAAACTATCAATGTCCTGTTTCAGTCAATTACTATCATCCTGACTGTCTGTCCATTCTGCTAAACTATCAATTTCCTGTTTCAGTCAATTACTATCATCTTGACAGTCTATCCATTCTGCTAAACTATCCATGTCCTGTTTCAGTCAATTACTATCATCATGACTGTCTGTCCATTCTGCTAAACTGTCCATGTCCTGTTTCAGTCATTTACTATCATCCTGACTGTCTGTCCATTCTGCTAATCTATCCATGTCCTGTTTCAGTCAATTACTATCATCCTGACTGTCTGTCCATTCTGCTAAACTATCCATGTCCTGTTTCAGTCAATTACTATCATCCTGACTGTCTGTCCTTTCTGCTAAACTATCCATGTCCTGTTTCAGTCAATTACTATCATCCTGACTGTCTGTCCATTCTGCTAATCTATCCATGTCCTGTTTCAATCAATTACTGTCATCCTGACTGTCTGTCCATTCTGCTAAATTATCCATGTCCTGTTTCAGTCAATTACTATCATCCTGACTGTCTGTCCATTCTGCTAAACTATCAATTTCCTGTTTCAGTCAATTACTATCATCCTGACTCTCTGTCCATTCTGCTAAACTATCCATGTCCTGTTTCAGTCAATTACTATCATCCTGACTGTCTGTCAATTCTGCTAAACTATCAATGTCCTGTTTCAGTCAATTACTATCATCCTGACTGTCTATCCATTCTGCTAAACTATCCATGTCCTGTTTCAGTCAATTACTATCATCCTGACTGTCTGTCCATTCTGCTAAACTATCCATGTCCTGTTTCAGTCAATTATTATCATCCTGACTGTCTGTCCATTCTGCTAAACTATCAATGTCCTGTTTCAGTCAATTACTATCATCCTGACTGTCTGTCCATTCTGCTAATCTATCCATGTCCTGTTTCAGTCAATTACTATCATCCTGACTGTCTGTCCATTCTGCTAAGTTATCCATGTCCTGTTTCAGTCAATTACTATCATCCTGACTGTCTGTCCATTCTGCTAACCTATCAATGTCCTGTTACAGTCAATTACTATCATCCTGACTGTCTATCAATTCTGCTGAACTATCAATGTCCTGTTTCAGTCAATTACTATCATCCTGACTGTCTGTCCATTCTGCTAACCTATCAATGTCCTGTTTCAGTCAATTACTATCATCCTGACTGTCTGTCCATTCTGCTAAACTATCCATGTCCTGTTTCAGTCAATTACCATCATCCTGACTGTCTGTCCATTCTGCTATACTATCAATGTCCTGTTTCAGTCAATTACTATCATCCTGAATGTCTGACCATTCTGCTAATCTATCCATGTCCTGTTTCAGTCAATTACGATCATCCTGACTGTCTGTCCATTCTGCTAAACTATCAATTTCCTGTTTCAGTCAATTACTATCATCCTGACTGTCTATCCATTCTGCTAAACTATCAATGTCCTGTTTCAGTCAATTACTATCATCTTGACAGTCTATCCATTCTGCTAAACTATCAATGTCCTGTTTCAGTCAGTTACTATCATCCTGACTGTCTGTCCATTCTGCTAAACTATCAATTTCCTGTTTCAGTCAAATACTATCATCCTGACTGTCTGTCCATTCTGCTAAACTATCAATTTCCTGTTTCAGTCAATTACTATCATCCTGACTGTCTATCCATTCTGCTAATCTATCCATGTCCTGTTTCAGTCAATTACTATCATCCTGACTGTCTATCCATTCTGCTAAACTATCCATGTCCTGTTTCAGTCAATTACTATCATCCTGACTGTCTATCCATTCTGCTAATCTATCCATGTCCTGTTTCAGTCAATTACTATCATCCTGACTGTCTATCCATTCTGCTAAACTATCCATGTCCTGTTTCAGTCAATTACTATCATCCTGACTGTCTGTACATTCTGCGAAACTATCAA
The DNA here is from genome assembly GCF_036365525.1 of Heterodontus francisci. Taxonomy (NCBI): domain Eukaryota; kingdom Metazoa; phylum Chordata; class Chondrichthyes; order Heterodontiformes; family Heterodontidae; genus Heterodontus; species Heterodontus francisci. The sequence continues at coordinate 69,118,485 of NC_090398.1, read as the reverse complement.
TGTCCTGTTTCAGTCAATTACGATCATCCTGACTGTCTGTCCATTCTGCTAAACTATCAATTTCCTGTTTCAGTCAATTACTATCATCCTGACTGTCTATCCATTCTGCTAAACTATCAATGTCCTGTTTCAGTCAATTACTATCATCTTGACAGTCTATCCATTCTGCTAAACTATCAATGTCCTGTTTCAGTCAGTTACTATCATCCTGACTGTCTGTCCATTCTGCTAAACTATCAATTTCCTGTTTCAGTCAATTACTATCATCTTGACAGTCTATCCATTCTGCTAAACTATCCATGTCCTGTTTCAGTCAATTACTATCATCCTGACTGTCTGTCCATTCTGCTAAACTGTCCATGCTCTGTTTCAGTCATTTACTATCATCCTGACTGTCTGTCCATTCTGCTAAACTATCAATGTCCTGTTTCAGTCAATTACTATCATCCTGACTGTCTGTCCATTCTGCTAAACTATCAATGTCCTGTTTCAGTCAGTTACTATCATCCTGACTGTCTGTCCATTCTGCTAAACTATCAATTTCCTGTTTCAGTCAATTACTATCATCTTGACAGTCTATCCATTCTGCTAAACTATCCATGTCCTGTTTCAGTCAATTACTATCATCCTGACTGTCTGTCCATTCTGCTAAACTGTCCATGTTCTGTTTCAGTCATTTACTATCATCCTGACTGTCTGTCCATTCTGCTAAACTATCAATGTCCTGTTTCAGTCAATTACTATCATCCTGACTGTCTGTCCATTCTGCTAAACTATCAATGTCCTGTTTCAGTCAATTACTATCATCCTGACTGTCTATCCATTCTGCTAAACTATCCATGTCCTGTTTCAGTCAATTACTATCATCCAGACTGTCTATCCATTCTACTAAATTATCAATGTCCTGTTTCAGTCAATTACTATCATCCTGACTGTCTATCCATTCTGCTAACCTATCAATGTCCTGTTTCAGTCAATTACTATCATCCTGACTGTCTGTCCATTCTGCTAAACTATCAATGTCCTCTTTCAGTCAATTACTATCATCCGGACTGTCTTTGCATTCTGCTAAACTATCCATGTCCTGTTTCAGCCAATTACTATCATCCTGACTGTCTGTCCATTCTGCTAAACTATCCATGTCCTGTTTCAGTCAATAACTATCATCCTGACTCTCTGTCCATTCTGCTAAACTATCAATGTCCTGTTTCAGTCAATTGCTATCATCCTGACTGTCTGTCCATTCTGCTAAACTATCAATTTCCTGTTACAGTCAATTACTATCATCCTGACTGTCTGTCCATTCTGCTAAACTATCCATGTCCTGTTTCAGTCAATTACTATCATCCTGACTGTCTTTCCATTCTGCTAAACTATCCATGTCCTGTTTCAGCCAATTACTATCATCCTGACTGTCTGTCCATTCTGCTAACATATCAATGTCCTGTTTCAGTCAATTATTTTCATCCTGACTGTCTATCCATTCTGCTAAACTATCAATGTCCTGTTTCAATCAATTACTATCATCCTGAATGTCTGACCATTCTGCTAAACTATCCATGTCCTGTTTCAGTCAATTACTATCATCCTGACTGTCTGTCCATTCTGCTAAACTATCAATGTCCTGTTTCAGTCAAATACTATCATCCTGACTGTCTGTCCATTCTGCTAAACTATCAATTTCCTGTTTCAGTCAATTACTATCATCCTGACTGTCTATCCATTCTGCTAATCTATCAATGTCCTGTTTCAGTCAATTACTATCATCCTGACTGTCTATCCATTCTGCTAAACTATCCATGTCCTGTTTCAGTCAATTACTATCATCCTGACTGTCTGTACATTCTGCGAAACTATCAATGTCCTGTTTCAGTCAATTACGATCATCCTGACTGTCTGTCCATTCTGCTAAACTATCAATTTCCTGTTTCAGTCAATTACTATCATCCTGACTGTCTATCCATTCTGCTAAACTATCAATGTCCTGTTTCAGTCAATTACTATCATCCTGACTGTTCATTCCGCTAAAATATCCATGTCCTGTTTCAGTCAATTACTATCATCTTGACAGTCTATCCATTCTGCTAAACTATCAATGTCCTGTTTCAGTCAATTACTATCATCCTGACTGTCTGTCCATTCTGCTAAACTATCAATTTCCTGTTTCAGTCAATTACTACCATCTTGACAGTCTATCCATTCTGCTAAACTATCAATGTCCTTTTTCAGTCAATTACTATCATCCTGACTGTCTGTCCATTCTGCTAAATTATCCATGTCCTGTTTCAGTCAATTACTATCATCCTGACTGTCTGTCCATTCTGCTAAATTATCCATGTCCTGTTTCAGTCAATTACTATCATCCTGACTGTCTGTCCATTCTGCTAAACTGTCCATGTCCTGTTTCAGTCATTTACTATCATCCTGACTGTCTGTCCATTCTGCTAATCTATCCATGTCCTGTTTCAGTCAATTACTATCATCCTGACTGTCTGTCCATTCTGCTAAACTATCCATGTCCTGTTTCAGTCAATTACTATCATCCTGACTGTTAATTCCGCTAAATTATCCATGTCCTGTTTCAGTCAATTACTATCATCTTGACAGTCTATCCATTCTGCTAAACTATCAATGTCCTGTTTCAGTCAATTACTATCATCCTGACTGTCTGTCCATTCTGCTAAACTATCAATTTCCTGTTTCAGTCAATTACTATCATCTTGACAGTCTATCCATTCTGCTAAACTATCCATGTCCTGTTTCAGTCAATTACTATCATCCTGACTGTCTGTCCATTCTGCTAAACTGTCCATGTCCTGTTTCAGTCATTTACTATCATCCTGACTGTCTGTCCATTCTGCTAATCTATCCATGTCCTGTTTCAGTCAATTACTATCATCCTGACTGTCTGTACATTCTGCGAAACTATCAATGTCCTGTTTCAGTCAATTACGATCATCCTGACTGTTCATTCCGCTAAAATATCCATGTCCTGTTTCAGTCAATTACTATCATCTTGACAGTCTATCCATTCTGCTAAACTATCAATGTCCTGTTTCAGTCAATTACTATCATCCTGACTGTCTGTCCATTCTGCTAAACTATCAATTTCCTGTTTCAGTCAATTACTACCATCTTGACAGTCTATCCATTCTGCTAAACTATCAATGTCCTTTTTCAGTCAATTACTATCATCCTGACTGTCTGTCCATTCTGCTAAATTATCCATGTCCTGTTTCAGTCAATTACTATCATCCTGACTGTCTGTCCATTCTGCTAAATTATCCATGTCCTGTTTCAGTCAATTACTATCATCCTGACTGTCTGTCCATTCTGCTAAACTGTCCATGTCCTGTTTCAGTCATTTACTATCATCCTGACTGTCTGTCCATTCTGCTAATCTATCCATGTCCTGTTTCAGTCAATTACTATCATCCTGACTGTCTGTCCATTCTGCTAAACTATCCATGTCCTGTTTCAGTCAATTACTATCATCCTGACTGTTAATTCCGCTAAATTATCCATGTCCTGTTTCAGTCAATTACTATCATCTTGACAGTCTATCCATTCTGCTAAACTATCAATGTCCTGTTTCAGTCAATTACTATCATCCTGACTGTCTGTCCATTCTGCTAAACTATCAATTTCCTGTTTCAGTCAATTACTATCATCTTGACAGTCTATCCATTCTGCTAAACTATCCATGTCCTGTTTCAGTCAATTACTATCATCCTGACTGTCTGTCCATTCTGCTAAACTGTCCATGTCCTGTTTCAGTCATTTACTATCATCCTGACTGTCTGTCCATTCTGCTAATCTATCCATGTCCTGTTTCAGTCAATTACTATCATCCTGACTGTCTGTCCATTCTGCTAAACTATCCATGTCCTGTTTCAGTCAATTACTATCATCCTGACTGTCTGTCCTTTCTGCTAAACTATCCATGTCCTGTTTCAGTCAATTACTATCATCCTGACTGTCTGTCCATTCTGCTAATCTATCCATGTCCTGTTTCAATCAATTACTGTCATCCTGACTGTCTGTCCATTCTGCTAAATTATCCATGTCCTGTTTCAGTCAATTACTATCATCCTGACTCTCTGTCCATTCTGCTAAACTATCCATGTCCTGTTTCAGTCAATTACTATCATCTTGACTGTCTGTCAATTCTGCTAAACTATCAATGTCCTGTTTCAGTCAATTACTATCATCCTGACTGTCTATCCATTCTGCTAAACTATCCATGTCCTGTTTCAGTCAATTACTATCATCCTGACTGTCTGTCCATTCTGCTAAACTATCCATGTCCTGTTTCAGTCAATTACTATCATCCTGACTGTCTGTCCATTCTGCTAAACTATCAATGTCCTGTTTCAGTCAATTACTATCATCCTGACTGTCTGTCCATTCTGCTAATCTATCCATGTCCTGTTTCAGTCAATTACTATCATCCTGACTGTCTGTCCATTCTGCTAAGTTATCCATGTCCTGTTTCAGTCAATTACTATCATCCTGACTGTCTGTCCATTCTGCTAACCTATCAATGTCCTGTTACAGTCAATTACTATCATCCTGACTGTCTATCAATTCTGCTGAACTATCAATGTCCTGTTTCAGTCAATTACTATCATCCTGACTGTCTGTCCATTCTGCTAACCTATCAATGTCCTGTTTCAGTCAATTACTATCATCCTGACTGTCTGTCCATTCTGCTAAACTATCCATGTCCTGTTTCAGTCAATTACCATCATCCTGACTGTCTGTCCATTCTGCTAAACTATCAATGTCCTGTTTCAGTCAATTACTATCATCCTGAATGTCTGACCATTCTGCTAATCTATCCATGTCCTGTTTCAGTCAATTACTATCATCCGGACTGTCTATCCATTCTGCTAAACTATCCATGTCCTGTTGCAGTCAATTACTATCATCCTGACTGTCTGTCCATTCTGCTAAACTATCCATGTCCTGTTTCAGTCAATTACTATCATCCTGACTGTCTGTCCAGTCAGCTAAATTATCCATGTCCTGTTTCAGTCAATTACTATCATCCTGACTGTCTGTCCATTCTGCTAAACTGTCCATGTTCTGTTTCAGTCATTTACTATCATCCTGACTGTCTGTCCATTCTGCTAAACTATCAATGTCCTGTTTCAGTCAATTACTATCATCCTGACTGTCTGTCCATTCTGCTAAACTATCAATGTCCTGTTTCAGTCAATTACTATCATCCTGACTGTCTATCCATTCTGCTAAACTATCCATGTCCTGTTTCAGTCAATTACTATCATCCAGACTGTCTATCCATTCTACTAAATTATCAATGTCCTGTTTCAGTCAATTACTATCATCCTGACTGTCTATCCATTCTGCTAACCTATCAATGTCCTGTTTCAGTCAATTACTATCATCCTGACTGTCTGTCCATTCTGCTAAACTATCAATGTCCTCTTTCAGTCAATTACTATCATCCTGACTGTCTGTCCATTCTGCTAAACTATCAATTTCCTGTTTCAGTCAATTACTATCATCCTGACTGTCTGTCCATTCTGCTAAACTATCCATGTCCTGTTTCAGTCAATTACTATCATCCGGACTGTCTTTGCATTCTGCTAAACTATCCATGTCCTGTTTCAGCCAATTACTATCATCCTGACTGTCTGTCCATTCTGCTAAACTATCCATGTCCTGTTTCAGTCAATAACTATCATCCTGACTCTCTGTCCATTCTGCTAAACTATCAATGTCCTGTTTCAGTCAATTACTATCATCCTGACTGTCTGTCCATTCTGCTAAACTATCAATTTCCTGTTACAGTCAATTACTATCATCCTGACTGTCTGTCCATTCTGCTAAACTATCCATGTCCTGTTTCAGTCAATTACTATCATCCTGACTGTCTTTCCATTCTGCTAAACTATCCATGTCCTGTTTCAGCCAATTACTATCATCCTGACTGTCTGTCCATTCTGCTAACATATCAATGTCCTGTTTCAATCAATTACTATCATCCTGAATGTCTGACCATTCTGCTAAACTATCCATGTCCTGTTTCAGTCAATTACTATCATCCTGACTGTCTGTCCATTCTGCTAAACTATCAATGTCCTGTTTCAGTCAAATACTATCATCCTGACTGTCTGTCCATTCTGCTAAACTATCAATTTCCTGTTTCAGTCAATTACTATCATCCTGACTGTCTATCCATTCTGCTAATCTATCAATGTCCTGTTTCAGTCAATTACTATCATCCTGACTGTCTATCCATTCTGCTAAACTATCCATGTCCTGTTTCAGTCAATTACTATCATCCTGACTGTCTGTACATTCTGCGAAACTATCAATGTCCTGTTTCAGTCAATTACGATCATCCTGACTGTCTGTCCATTCTGCTAAACTATCAATTTCCTGTTTCAGTCAATTACTATCATCCTGACTGTCGATCCATTCTGCTAAACTATCAATGTCCTGTTTCAGTCAATTACTATCATCCTGACTGTTCATTCCGCTAAAATATCCATGTCCTGTTTCAGTCAATTACTATCATCTTGACAGTCTATCCATTCTGCTAAACTGTCAATGTCCTGTTTCAGTCAATTACTATCATCCTGACTGTCTGTCCATTCTGCTAAACTATCAATTTCCTGTTTCAGTCAATTACTATCATCTTGACAGTCTATCCATTCTGCTAAACTATCAATGTCCTTTTTCAGTCAATTACTATCATCCTGACTGTCTGTCCATTCTGCTAAATTATCCATGTCCTGTTTCAGTCAATTACTATCATCCTGACTGTCTGTCCATTCTGCTAAATTATCCATGTCCTGTTTCAGTCAATTACTATCATCCTGACTGTCTGTCCATTCTGCTAAACTGTCCATGTCCTGTTTCAGTCATTTACTATCATCCTGACTGTCTGTCCATTCTGCTAATCTATCCATGTCCTGTTTCAGTCAATTACTATCATCCTGACTGTCTGTCCATTCTGCGAAACTATCCATGTCCTGTTTCAGTCAATTACTATCATCCTGACTGTCTGTCCTTTCTGCTAAACTATCCATGTCCTGTTTCAGTCAATTACTATCATCCTGACTGTCTGTCCATTCTGCTAATCTATCCATGTCCTGTTTCAGTCAATTACCATCATCCTGACTGTCTGTCCATTCTGCTAAACTATCAATGTCCTGTTTCAGTCAATTACTATCATCCTGAATGTCTGACCATTCTGCTAATCTATCCATGTCCTGTTTCAGTCAATTACTATCATCCGGACTGTCTATCCATTCTGCTAAACTATCCATGTCCTGTTGCAGTCAATTACTATCATCCTGACTGTCTGTCCATTCTGCTAAACTATCCATGTCCTGTTTCAGTCAATTACTATCATCCTGACTGTCTGTCCAGTCAGCTAAATTATCCATGTCCTGTTTCAGTCAATTACTATCATCCTGACTGTCTGTCCATTCTGCTAAACTGTCCATGTTCTGTTTCAGTCATTTACTATCATCCTGACTGTCTGTCCATTCTGCTAAACTATCAATGTCCTGTTTCAGTCAATTACTATCATCCTGACTGTCTGTCCATTCTGCTAAACTATCAATGTCCTGTTTCAGTCAATTACTATCATCCTGACTGTCTATCCATTCTGCTAAACTATCCATGTCCTGTTTCAGTCAATTACTATCATCCAGACTGTCTATCCATTCTACTAAATTATCAATGTCCTGTTTCAGTCAATTACTATCATCCTGACTGTCTATCCATTCTGCTAACCTATCAATGTCCTGTTTCAGTCAATTACTATCATCCTGACTGTCTGTCCATTCTGCTAAACTATCAATGTCCTCTTTCAGTCAATTACTATCATCCTGACTGTCTGTCCATTCTGCTAAACTATCAATTTCCTGTTACAGTCAATTACTATCATCCTGACTGTCTGTCCTTTCTGCTAAACTATCCATGTCCTGTTTCAGTCAATTACTATCATCCTGACTGTCTGTCCATTCTGCTAATCTATCCATGTCCTGTTTCAGTCAATTACCATCATCCTGACTGTCTGTCCATTCTGCTAAACTATCAATGTCCTGTTTCAGTCAATTACTATCATCCTGAATGTCTGACCATTCTGCTAATCTATCCATGTCCTGTTTCAGTCAATTACTATCATCCGGACTGTCTATCCATTCTGCTAAACTATCCATGTCCTGTTGCAGTCAATTACTATCATCCTGACTGTCTGTCCATTCTGCTAAACTATCCATGTCCTGTTTCAGTCAATTACTATCATCCTGACTGTCTGTCCAGTCAGCTAAATTATCCATGTCCTGTTTCAGTCAATTACTATCATCCTGACTGTCTGTCCATTCTGCTAAACTGTCCATGTTCTGTTTCAGTCATTTACTATCATCCTGACTGTCTGTCCATTCTGCTAAACTATCAATGTCCTGTTTCAGTCAATTACTATCATCCTGACTGTCTGTCCATTCTGCTAAACTATCAATGTCCTGTTTCAGTCAATTACTATCATCCTGACTGTCTATCCATTCTGCTAAACTATCCATGTCCTGTTTCAGTCAATTACTATCATCCAGACTGTCTATCCATTCTACTAAATTATCAATGTCCTGTTTCAGTCAATTACTATCATCCTGACTGTCTATCCATTCTGCTAACCTATCAATGTCCTGTTTCAGTCAATTACTATCATCCTGACTGTCTGTCCATTCTGCTAAACTATCAATGTCCTCTTTCAGTCAATTACTATCATCCTGACTGTCTGTCCATTCTGCTAAACTATCAATTTCCTGTTACAGTCAATTACTATCATCCTGACTGTCTGTCCATTCTGCTAAACTATCCATGTCCTGTTTCATTCAATTACTATCATCCGGACTGTCTTTGCATTCTGCTAAACTATCCATGTCCTGTTTCAGCCAATTACTATCATCCTGACTGTCTGTCCATTCTGCTAACATATCAATGTCCTGTTTCAATCAATTACTATCATCCTGAATGTCTGACCATTCTGCTAAACTATCCATGTCCTGTTTCAGTCAATTACTATCATCCTGACTGTCTGTCCATTCTGCTAAACTATCAATGTCCTGTTTCAGTCAAATACTATCATCCTGACTGTCTGTCCATTCTGCTAAACTATCAATTTCCTGTTTCAGTCAATTACTATCATCCTGACTGTCTATCCATTCTGCTAATCTATCAATGTCCTGTTTCAGTCAATTACTATCATCCTGACTGTCTATCCATTCTGCTAAACTATCCATGTCCTGTTTCAGTCAATTACTATCATCCTGACTGTCTGTACATTCTGCGAAACTATCAATGTCCTGTTTCAGTCAATTACGATCATCCTGACTGTCTGTCCATTCTGCTAAACTATCAATTTCCTGTTTCAGTCAATTACTATCATCCTGACTGTCGATCCATTCTGCTAAACTATCAATGTCCTGTTTCAGTCAATTACTATCATCCTGACTGTTCATTCCGCTAAAATATCCATGTCCTGTTTCAGTCAATTACTATCATCTTGACAGTCTATCCATTCTGCTAAACTATCAATGTCCTGTTTCAGTCAATTACTATCATCCTGACTGTCTGTCCATTCTGCTAAACTATCAATTTCCTGTTTCAGTCAATTACTATCATCTTGACAGTCTATCCATTCTGCTAAACTATCAATGTCCTTTTTCAGTCAATTACTATCATCCTGACTGTCTGTCCATTCTGCTAAATTATCCATGTCCTGTTTCAGTCAATTACTATCATCCTGACTGTCTGTCCATTCTGCTAAATTATCCATGTCCTGTTTCAGTCAATTACTATCATCCTGACTGTCTGTCCATTCTGCTAAACTGTCCATGTCCTGTTTCAGTCATTTACTATCATCCTGACTGTCTGTCCATTCTGCTAATCTATCCATGTCCTGTTTCAGTCAATTACTATCATCCTGACTGTCTGTCCATTCTGCGAAACTATCCATGTCCTGTTTCAGTCAATTACTATCATCCTGACTGTCTGTCCTTTCTGCTAAACTATCCATGTCCTGTTTCAGTCAATTACTATCATCCTGACTGTCTGTCCATTCTGCTAATCTATCCATGTCCTGTTTCAATCAATTACTGTCATCCTGACTGTCTGTCCATTCTGCTAAATTATCCATGTCCTGTTTCAGTCAATTACTATCATCCTGACTGGGTGTCCATTCTGCTAACCTATCAATGTCCTGTTTCAGTCAATTACTATCATCCTGACTGTCTGTGCATTCTGCTAAACTATCCATGTCCTGTTTCAGTCAATTACTATCATCCTGACTGTCTGTCCATTCTGCTAAATTATCCATGTCCTGTTTCAGTCAATTACTATCATCCTGACTGTCTGTCCATTCTGCTAATCTATCCATGTCCTGTTTCAGTCAATTACTATCATCCTGACTGTCTGTCCATTCTGCTAAATTATCCATGTCCTGTTTCAGTCAATTACTATCATCCTGACTGTCTGTCCATTCTGCTAAACTATCAATGTCCTGTTTCAGTCAATTACTATCATCCCGACTGTCTATCCATTCTGCTAAACTATCCATGTCCTGTTTCAGTCAATTACTATCATCCTGACTCTCTGTCCATTCTGCTAAACTATCAATGTCCTGTTTCAGTCAATTACTATCATCCTGACTGTCTGTCCATTCTGCTAAACTATCAATTTCCTGTTGCAGTCAATTACTATCATCCTGACTGTCTGTCCATTCTGCTAAACTATCCATGTCCTGTTTCAGTCAATTACTATCATCCGGACTGTCTTTGCATTCTGCTAAACTATCCATGTCCTGTTTCAGCCAATTACTATCATCCTGACTGTCTGTCCATTCTGCTAAACTATCCATGTCCTGTTTCAGTCAATAACTATCATCCTGACTCTCTGTCCATTCTGCTAAACTATCAATGTCCTGTTACAGTCAATTACTATCATCCTGACTGTCTGTCCATTCTGCTAAACTATCCATGTCCTGTTTCAGTCAATTACTATCATCCTGACTGTCTTTCCATTCTGCTAAACTATCCATGTCCTGTTTCAGTCAATTACTATCATCCTGACTGTCTGTCCATTCTGCTAACCTATCAATGTCCTGTTTCAGTCAATTACTTTCATCCTGACTGTCTATCCATTCTGCTAAACTATCAATGTCCTGTTTCAATCAATTACTATCATCCTGAATGTCTGACCATTCTGCTAAACTATCCATGTCCTGTTTCAGTCAATTACTATCATCCTGACTGTCTGTCCATTCTGCTAAACTATCAATGTCCTGTTTCAGTCAAATACTATCATCCTGACTGTCTGTCCATTCTGCTAAACTATCAATTTCCTGTTTCAGTCAATTACTATCATCCTGACTGTCTATCCATTCTGCTAATCTATCAATGTCCTGTTTCAGTCAATTACTATCATCCTGACTGTCTATCCATTCTGCTAAACTATCCATGTCCTGTTTCAGTCATTTACTATCATCCTGACTGTCTGTCCATTCTGCTAATCTATCCATGTCCTGTTTCAGTCAATTACTATCATCCTGACTGTCTGTCCATTCTGCGAAACTATCCATGTCCTGTTTCAGTCAATTACTATCATCCTGACTGTCTGTCCTTTCTGCTAAACTATCCATGTCCTGTTTCAGTCAATTACTATCATCCTGACTGTCTGTCCATTCTGCTAATCTATCCATGTCCTGTTTCAATCAATTACTGTCATCCTGACTGTCTGTCCATTCTGCTAAATTATCCATGTCCTGTTTCAGTCAATTACTATCATCCTGACTGGGTGTCCATTCTGCTAACCTATCAATGTCCTGTTTCAGTCAATTACTATCATCCTGACTGTCTGTGCATTCTGCTAAACTATCCATGTCCTGTTTCAGTCAATTACTATCATCCTGACTGTCTGTCCATTCTGCTAAATTATCCATGTCCTGTTTCAGTCAATTACTATCATCCTGACTGTCTGTCCATTCTGCTAATCTATCCATGTCCTGTTTCAGTCAATTACTATCATCCTGACTGTCTGTCCATTCTGCTAAATTATCCATGTCCTGTTTCAGTCAATTACTATCATCCTGACTGTCTGTCCATTCTGCTAAACTATCAATGTCCTGTTTCAGTCAATTACTATCATCCCGACTGTCTATCCATTCTGCTAAACTATCCATGTCCTGTTTCAGTCAATTACTATCATCCTGACTCTCTGTCCATTCTGCTAAACTATCAATGTCCTGTTTCAGTCAATTACTATCATCCTGACTGTCTGTCCATTCTGCTAAACTATCAATTTCCTGTTGCAGTCAATTACTATCATCCTGACTGTCTGTCCATTCTGCTAAACTATCCATGTCCTGTTTCAGTCAATTACTATCATCCGGACTGTCTTTGCATTCTGCTAAACTATCCATGTCCTGTTTCAGCCAATTACTATCATCCTGACTGTCTGTCCATTCTGCTAAACTATCCATGTCCTGTTTCAGTCAATAACTATCATCCTGACTCTCTGTCCATTCTGCTAAACTATCAATGTCCTGTTACAGTCAATTACTATCATCCTGACTGTCTGTCCATTCTGCTAAACTATCCATGTCCTGTTTCAGTCAATTACTATCATCCTGACTGTCTGTCCATTCTGCTAACCTATCAATGTCCTGTTTCAGTCAATTACTTTCATCCTGACTGTCTATCCATTCTGCTAAACTATCAATGTCCTGTTTCAATCAATTACTATCATCCTGAATGTCTGACCATTCTGCTAAACTATCCATGTCCTGTTTCAGTCAATTACTATCATCCTGACTGTCTGTCCATTCTGCTAAACTATCAATGTCCTGTTTCAGTCAAATACTATCATCCTGACTGTCTGTCCATTCTGCTAAACTATCAATTTCCTGTTTCAGTCAATTACTATCATCCTGACTGTCTATCCATTCTGCTAATCTATCAATGTCCTGTTTCAGTCAATTACTATCATCCTGACTGTCTATCCATTCTGCTAAACTATCCATGTCCTGTTTCAGTCAATTACTATCATCCTGACTGTCTGTACATTCTGCGAAACTATCAATGTCCTGTTTCAGTCAATTACGATCATCCTGACTGTCTGTCCATTCTGCTAAACTATCAATTTCCTGTTTCAGTCAATTACTATCATCCTGACTGTCTATCCATTCTGCTAAACTATCAATGTCCTGTTTCAGTCAATTACTATCATCCTGACTGTTCATTCCGCTAAATTATCAATTTCCTGTTTCAGTCAATTACTATCATCTTGACAGTCTATCCATTCTGCTAAACTATCAATGTCCTGTTTCAGTCAATTACTATCATACTGACTGTCTGTCCATTCTGCTAAATTATCCATGTCCTGTTTCAGTCAATTACTATCATCCTGACTGTCTGTCCATTCTGCTAAATTATCCATGTCCTGTTTCAGTCAATTACTATCATCCTGACTGTCTGTCCATTCTGCTAAACTGTCCATGTCCTGTTTCAGTCATTTACTATCATCCTGACTGTCTGTCCATTCTGCTAATCTATCCATGTCCTGTTTCAGTCAATTACTATCATCCTGACTGTCTGTCCATTCTGCTAAACTATTCATGTCCTGTTTCAGTCAATTACTATCATCCTGACTGTCTGTCCTTTCTGCTAAACTATCCATGTCCTGTTTCAGTCAATTACTATCATCCTGACTGTCTGTCCATTCTGCTAATCTATCCATGTCCTGTTTCAATCAATTACTGTCATCCTGACTGTCTGTCCATTCTGCTAAAATATCCATGTCCTGTTTCAGTCAATTACTATCATCCTGACTGGGTGTCCATTCTGCTAACCTATCCATGTCCTGTTTCAGTCAATTACTATCATCCTGACTGGGTGTCCATTCTGCTAACCTATCAATGTGCTGTTTCAGTCAATTACTAACATCCTGACTGTCTGTGCATTCTGCTAAACTATCAATGTCCTGTTTCAGTCAATTACTATCATCCTGACTGTTCATTCCGCTATATTATCCATGTCCTGTTTCAGTCAATTACTATCATCTTGACAGTCTATCCATTCTGCTAAACTATCAATGTCCTGTTTCAGTCAATTACTATCATCCTGACTGTCTGTCCATTCTGCTAAACTATCAATTTCCTGTTTCAGTCAATTACTATCATCTTGACAGTCTATCCATTCTGCTAAACTATCAATGTCCTGTTTCAGTCAATTACTATCATCCTGACTGTCTGTCCATTCTGCTAATCTATCCATGTCCTGTTTCAATCAATTACTATCATCCTGACTGTCTGTCCATTCTGCTAAATTATCCATGTCCTGTTTCAGTCAATTACTATCATCCTGACTGTCTGTCCATTCTGCTAAACTGTCCATGTCCTGTTTCAGTCATTTACTATCATCCTGACTGTCTGTCGATTCTGCTAAACTATCCATGTCCTGTTTCAGCCAATTACTATCATCCTGACTGTCTGTCCATTCTGCTAAACTATCCATGTCCTGTTTCAGTCAATAACTATCATCCTGACTCTCTGTCCATTCTGCTAAACTATCAATGTCCTGTTTCAGTCAATTACTATCATCCTGACTGTCTGTGCATTCTGCTAAACTATCAATTTCCTGTTACAGTCAATTACTATCATCCTGACTGTCTGTCCATTCTGCTAAACTATCCATGTCCTGTTTCAGTCAATTACTATCATCCTGACTGTCTTTCCATTCTGCTAAACTATCCATGTCCTGTTTCAGCCAATTACTATCATCCTGACTGTCTGTCCATTCTGCTAACCTATCAATGTCCTGTTTCAGTCAATTACTTTAATCCTGACTGTCTATCCATTCTGCTAAACTATCAATGTCCTGTTTCAATCAATTACTATCATCCTGAATGTCTGACCATTCTGCTAAACTATCCATGTCCTGTTTCAGTCAATTACTATCATCCTGACTGTCTGTCCATTCTGCTAAACTATCAATGTCCTGTTTCAGTCAAATACTATCATCCTGACTGTCTGTCCATTCTGCTAAATTATCAATTTCCTGTTTCAGTCAATTACTATCATCCTGACTGTCTATCCATTCTGCTAATCTATCAATGTCCTGTTTCAGTCAATTACTATCATCCTGACTGTCTATCCATTCTGCTAAACTATCCATGTCCTGTTTCAGTCAATTACTATCATCCTGACTGTCTGTACATTCTGCGAAACTATCAATGTCCTGTTTCAGTCAATTACGATCATCCTGACTGTCTGTCCATTCTGCTAAACTATCAATTTCCTGTTTCAGTCAATTACTATCATCCTGACTGTCTATCCATTCTGCTAAACTATCAATGTCCTGTTTCAGTCAATTACTATCATCCTGACTGTTCATTCCGCTAAATTATCCATGTCCTGTTTCAGTCAATTACTATCATCTTGACAGTCTATCCATTCTGCTAAACTATCAATGTCCTGTTTCAGTCAATTACTATCATCCTGACTGTCTGTCCATTCTGCTAAACTATCAATTTCCTGTTTCAGTCAATTACTATCTTCTTGACAGTCTATCCATTCTGCTAAGCTATCAATGTCCTGTTTCAGTCAATTACTATCATCCTGACTGTCTGTCCATTCTGCTAAATTATCCATGTCCTGTTTCAGTCAATTACTATCATCCTGACTGTCTGTCCATTCTGCTAAATTATCCATGTCCTGTTTCAGTCAATTACTATCATCCTGACTGTCTGTCCATTCTGCTAAACTATCCATGTCCTGTTTCAGTCATTTACTATCATCCTGACTGTCTGTCCATTCTGCTAAACTCTCCATGTCCTGTTTCTGTCAATTACTATCATCCTGACTGTCTGTCCATTCTGCTAATCTATCCATGTCCTGTTTCAGTCAATTACTATCATCCTGACTGTCTGTCCTTTCTGCTAAACTATCCATGTCCTGTTTCAGTCAATTACTATCATCCTGACTGTCTGTCCATTCTGCTAATCTATCAATGTCCTGTTTCAATCAATTACTGTCATCCTGACTGTCTGTCCATTCTGCTAAATTATCCATGTCCTGTTTCAGTCAATTACTATCATCCTGACTGGGTGTCCATTCTGCTAACCTATCAATGTCCTGTTTCAGTCAATTACTATCATCCTGACTGTCTGTGCATTCTGCTAAACTATCCATGTCCAGTTTCAGTCAATTACTATCATCCTGACTGTCTGTCCATTCTGCTAAACTATCCATGTCCTGTTTCAGCCAATTACTATCATCCTGACTGTCTGTCCATTCTGCTAAACTATCAATGTCCTGTTTCAGTCAATTACTATCATCCTGACTGTCTATCCATTCTGCTGAACTATCAATGTCCTGTTTCAGTCAATTACTATCATCCTGACTGTCTATCCATTCTGCTAAACTATCCATGTCCTGTTTCAGTCAATTACTATCATCCTGACTGTCCATTCTGCTAAACTATCAATGTCCTGTTTCAGTCAATTACTATCATCCTGACTGTCTGTCCATTCTGCTAAACTATCAATGTCCTGTTTCAGTCAATTACTATCATCCTGAATGTCTGACCATTCTGCTAATCTATCCATGTCCTCTTTCAGTCAATTACTATCATCCGGACTGTCTATCCATTCTGCTAAACTATCCATGTCCTGTTTCAGTCAATTACTATCATCCTGACTGTCTGTCCATTCTGCTAAACTATCCATGTCCTGTTTCAGTCAGTTACTATCATCCTGACTGTCTGTCCAGTCAGCTAAATTATCCATGTCCTGTTTCAGTCATTTACTATCATCCTGACTGTCTATCCATTCTGCTAAACTATCAATGTCCTGTTACAGTCAATTACTATCATCCTGACTCTCTGTCCAATATGCTAATCTATCAATGTCCTGTTTCAGTCAATTACTATCATCCTGACTCTCTGTCCATTCTGCTAAACTATCCATGTCCTGTTTCAGTCAATTACTATCATCCTGACTGTCTGTCCATTCTGCTAAACTATCCATGGCCTGTTTCAGCCAATTACTATCATCCTGACTGTCTGTCCATTCTGCTAACCTATCAATGTCCTGTTTCAGTCAATTACTATCATCCTGACTGTCTATCCATTCTGCTAAACTATCCATGTCCTGTTTCAGTCAATTACTATCATCCTGACTGTCTGTCCATTCTGCTAAACTATCCATGTCCTGTTTCAGTCAATTACTATCATCCTGACTGTATTTCCATTCTGCAAACTATCCATGTCCTGTTTCAGCCAATTACTATCATCCTGACTGTCTTTCCATTCTGCTAAACTATCCATGTCCTGTTTCAGTCAATTACTATCATCCTGACTGTCTGTCCATTCTGCTAAACTATCAATGTCCTGTTTCAGTCAATTACTATCATCCTGACTGTCTGTCCATTCTGCTAAACTATCAATTTCCTGTTACAGTCAATTACTATCATCCTGACTGTCTGTCCATTCTGCTAAACTATCCATGTCCTGTTTCAGTCAATTACTATCATCCTGACTGTCTTTCCATTCTGCTAAACTATCCATGTCCTGTTTCAGCCAATTACTATCATCCTGACTGTCTGTCCATTCTGCTAACCTATCAATGTCCTGTTTCAGTCAATTACTTTCATCCTGACTGTCTATCCATTCTGCTAAACTATCAATGTCCTGTTTCATTCAATTACTATCATCCTGAATGTCTGACCATTCTGCTAAACTATCCATGTCCTGTTTCAGTCAATTACTATCATCCTGACTGTCTGTCCATTCTGCTAAACGATCAATTTCCTTTTTCAGTCAATTACTATCATCCTGACTGTCTGTCCATTCTGCTAAACTATCCATGTCCTGTTTCAGTCAATTACTATCATCCTGACTGTCTGTCCATTCTGCTAAACTATCAATGTCCTGTTTCAGTCAATTACTATCATCCTGACTGTCTGTCCATTCTGCTAAACTATCAATTTCCTGTTTCAGTCAATTACTATCATCCTGACTTTCTATCCATTCTGCTAAACTATCAATGTCCTGTTTCAGTCAATTACTATCATCCTGACTGTTCATTCCGCTAAATTATCCATGTCCTGTTTCAGCCAATTACTATCATCCTGACTGTCTTTCCATTCTGCTAAACTATCCATGTCCTGTTTCAGTCAATTACTATCATCCTGACTGTCTGTCCATTCTGCTAAACTATCAATGTCCTGTTTCAGTCAATTACTATCATCCTGACTGTCTGTCCATTCTGCTAAACTATCAATTTCCTGTTACAGTCAATTACTATCATCCTGACTGTCTGTCCATTCTGCTAACCTATCAATGTCCTGTTTCAGTCAATTACTTTCATCCTGACTGTCTATCCATTCTGCTAAACTATCAATGTCCTGTTTCATTCAATTACTATCATCCTGAATGTCTGACCATTCTGCTAAACTATCCATGTCCTGTTTCAGTCAATTACTATCATCCTGACTGTCTGTCCATTCTGCTAAACGATCAATTTCCTTTTTCAGTCAATTACTATCATCCTGACTGTCTGTCCATTCTGCTAAACTATCCATGTCCTGTTTCAGTCAATTACTATCATCCTGACTGTCTGTCCATTCTGCTAAACTATCAATGTCCTGTTTCAGTCAATTACTATCATCCTGACTGTCTGTCCATTCTGCTAAACTATCAATTTCCTGTTTCAGTCAATTACTATCATCCTGACTTTCTATCCATTCTGCTAAACTATCAATGTCCTGTTTCAGTCAATTACTATCATCCTGACTGTTCATTCCGCTAAATTATCCATGTCCTGTTTCAGTCAATTACTATCATCCTGACTGTCTATCCATTCTGCTGAACTATCAATGTCCTGTTTCAGTCAACTACTATCATCCTGACTGTCTATCCATTCTGCTAAAGTATCCATGTCCTGTTTCAGTCAATTACTATCATCCTGACTGTCCATTCTGCTAAACTATCAATGTCCTGTTTCAGTCAATTACTATCATCCTGACTGTCTGTCCATTCTGCTAAACTATCAATGTCCTGTTTCAGTCAATTACTATCATCCTGAATGTCTGACCATTCTGCTAATCTATCCATGTCCTCTTTCAGTCAATTACTATCATCCGGACTGTCTATCCATTCTGCTAAACGATCCATGTCCTGTTTCAGTCAATTACTATCATCCTGACTGTCTGTCCATTCTGCTAAACTATCCATGTCCTGTTTCAGTCAGTTACTATCGTCCTGACTGTCTGTCCAGTCAGCTAAATTATCCATGTCCTGTTTCAGTCATTTACTATCATCCTGACTGTCTATCCATTCTGCTAAACTATCAATGTCCTGTTACAGTCAATTACTATCATCCTGACTGTCTGTCCAATATGCTAAACTATCAATGTCCTGTTTCAGTCAATTACTATCATCCTGACTCTCTGTCCATTCTGCTAAACTATCCATGTCCTGTTTCAGTCAATTACTATCATCCTGACTGTCTGTTCATTCTGCTAAACTATCCATGTCCTGTTTCAGTCAATTACTATCATCCTGACCGTATTTCCATTCTGCAAACTATCCATGTCCTGTTTCAGCCAATTACTATCATCCTGACTGTCTTTCCATTCTGCTAAACTATCCATGTCCTGTTTCAGTCAATTACTATCATCCTGACTGTCTGTCCATTCTGCTAAACTATCAATGTCCTGTTTCAGTCAATTACTATCATCCTGACTGTCTGTCCATTCTGCTAAACTATCCATGTCCTGTTTCAGTCAATTACTATCATCCGGACTGTCTATCCATTCTGCTAAACTATCCATGTCCTGTTGCAGTCAATTACTATCATCCTGACTGTCTGTCCATTCTGCTAAACTATCCATGTCCTGTTTCAGTCAATTACAATCATCCTGACTGTCTGTCCAGTCAGCTTAATTATCCATGCCCTGTTTCAGTCAATTACTATCATCCTGACTGTCTGTCCATTCTGCTAAACTGTCCATGTTCTGTTTCAGTCATTTACTATCATCCTGACTGTCTATCCATTCTGCTAAACTATCAATGTCCTGTTACAGTCAATTACTATCATCCTGACTGTCTGTCCAATCTGCTAAACTATCAATGTCCTGTTTCAGTCAATTACTATCATCCTGACTGTCTGTCCATTCTGCTAAACTATCAATGTCCTGTTTCAGTCAATTACTATCATCCTGACTGTATGTCCATTCTGCTAAACTATCCATGTCCTGTTTCAGTCAATTACTGCCATCCTGACTGTCTGTCCATTCTGCTAAACTATCCATGTCCTGTTTCAGTCAATTACTATCATCCTGACTCTCTGTCCATTCTGCTAAACTATCCATGTCCTGTTGCAGTCAATTACTATCATCCTGACTGTCTGTCCATTCTGCTAAACTATCCATGTCCTGTTTCAGTCAATTACTATCATCCTGACTGTCTGTCCAGTCAGCTTAATTATCCATGTCCTGTTTCAGTCAATTACTATCATCCTGACTGTCTGTCCATTCTGCTAAACTGTCCATGTTCTGTTTCAGTCATTTACTATCATCCTGACTGTCTATCCATTCTGCTAAACTATCAATGTCCTGTTACAGTCAATTACTATCATCCTGACTGTCTGTCCAATCTGCTAAACTATCAATGTCCTGTTTCAGTCAATTACTATCATCCTGACTCTCTGTCCATTCTGCTAAACTATCAATGTCCTGTTTCAGTCAATTACTATCATCCTGACTGTCTGTCCATTCTGCTAAACTATCAATGTCCTGTTTCAGTCAGTTACTATCATCCTGACTGTATGTCCATTCTGCTAAACTATCCATGTCCTTTTTCAGTCAATTACTGCCATCCTGACTGTCTGTCCATTCTGCTAAACTATCCATGTCCTGTTTCAGTCAATTACTATCATCCTGACTGCCTGTCCATTCTGCTAAACTATTAATGTCCTGTTTCAGTCAATTACTATCATCCTGACTGTCTGACCATTCTGCTAAACTATCCATGTCCTGTTTCAGTCAATTACTATCATCCTGACTCTCTGTCCATTCTGCTAAACTATCAATGTCCTGTTTCAGTCAATTACCATCATCGTGACTGTCTGACCATTCTGCTAAACAATCCATGTCCTGTTTCAGTCAATTACTATCATCCTGACTCTCTGTCCATTCTGCTAAACTATCAATGTCCTGTTTCAGTCAATTACTATCATCCTGACTCTCTGTCCATTCTGCTACACTATCAACGTCCTGTTTCAGTCAATTACTATCATCCTGACTCTCTGTCCATTCTGCTAAACTATCAATGTCCTGTTTCAGTCAATTACTATCACCCTGACTCTCTGTCCATTCTGCTGAACAATCAATGTCCTGTTTCAGTCAATTACTATCATCCTGACTGTCTATCCATTCTGCTAAACTATCCATGTCCTGTTTCAGTCAATTACTATCATCCTGACTGTCTGTCCATTCTGCTAAACTATCCATGTCCTGTTTCAGTCAATTACCATCATCCTGACTGTCTGTCCATTCTGCTAAACTATCAATGTCCTGTTTCAGTCAATTACTATCATCCTGAATGTCTGACCATTCTGCTAATCTATCCATGTCCTGTTTCAGTCAATTACTATCATCCGGACTGTCTATCCATTCTGCTAAACTATCCATGTCCTGTTGCAGTCAATTACTATCATCCTGACTGTCTGTCCATTCTGCTAAACTATCCATGTCCTGTTTCAGTCAATTACTATCATCCTGACTGTCTGTCCATTCTGCTAACCTATCAATGTCCAGTTTCAGTCAATTACTATCATCCTGATCCTCTGTCTATTCTGCGAAACAATCCATGTCCTGTTTCAGTCAATTACTATCATCCTGACTGTCTATCCATTCTGCTAAACTATCAATGTCCTGTTTCAGTCAATTACCATCATCCTGACTGTGGTCCATTCTGCTAAACAATCCATGTCCAGTTTCAGTCAATTACTATCATCCTGACTGTCGGTCCATTCTGCTAAACTATCAAGGTCCTGTTTCAGTCAATTACTATCATCCTGACTGTCTGTCCATTCTGCTAAACTATCCATGTCCTGTTTCAGTCAATTACTATCATCCTGACTGTCTGACCATTCTGCTAAACTATCAATGTCCTGTGACAGTCAATTACTATCATCCTGACTGTCGGTCCATTCTGCTAAACTATCCATGTCCTGTTTCAGTCAGTTACTATCATCCTGACTGTCTGTCCAATCTGCTAAACTATCAATGTCCTGTTTCAGTCAATTACTATCATCCTGACTGTCTGTCCATTCTGCTAAACTATCAATGTCCTGTTTCAGTCAATTACTATCATCCTGACTGTCTATCCATTCTGCCTAACTATCCATGTCCTGTTTCATTCAATTACTATCATCCTGACTGTCTGTCCATTCTGCTAAACTATCCATGTCCTGTTTCATTCAATTACTATCATCCTGACTGTCTGTCTATTCTGGTAAACTATCAATGTCCTGTTTCAGTCAATTACTATCATCCTGACTATCTGTCCATTCTGCTAAACTATCCATGTCCTGTTTCAGTCAATTACTATCATCCTGACTGTCTGTCCATTCTGCTAAACTATCCATGTCCTGTTTCAGTCAATTACTATCATCCTGACTGTCTGTTCATTCTGCTAAACTATCAATGTCCTGTTTCAGTCAATTACTATCATCCTGACTGTCTGTCCATTCTGCTAAACTATCCATTTCCTGTTTCAGTCAATTACTATCATTCTGACTGTCTGTCCATTCTGCTAAACTATCCATGTACTGTTTCAGTCAATTACTATCATCCTGACTGTCTGTCCATTCTGCTAAACTATCAATGTCCTGTTTCAGTCAATTACTATCATCCTGACTGTCTGTCCATTCTGCTAAACTATCAATGTCCTGTTTCAGTCAATTACTATCATCCTGACTGTCTCTCTATTCTGCTAAACTATCCATGTCCTGTTTCATTCAATTACTATCATCCTGACTGTCTGTCTATTCTGCTAAACTATCAATGTCCTGTTTCATTCAATTACTATCATCCTGACTGTCTGTCCATTCTGCTAAACTATCAATGTCCTGTTTCATTCGATTACTATCATCCTGACTGTCTGTCCATTCTGCTAACCTATCAATGTACTGTTTCAGTCAATTACTATCATCCTGATCATCTGTCAATTCTGCTAAACTATCAATGTCCTGTTTCAGTCAATTACTATCATCCTGACTGTCTGTCCATTCTGCTAAACTATCAATGTCCTGTTTCAGTCAATTACTATCATCCTGACTGTCTGTCCATTCTGCTAAACTATCAATGTCCTGTTTCAGTCAATTACTATCATCCTGACTGTCTGTCCATTCTGCTAAACTATCAATGCCCTGTTTCAGTCTATTACTATCATCCTGACTGTCTGTCCATTCTGCTAAACTATCCATGTCCTGTTTCAGTCAATTACTATCATCCTGACTGTCTGTCCATTCTGCTAAATTATCAATGTCCTGTTTCAGTCGATTACTATCATCCTGACTGTCTGTCCATTCTGCTAAACTATCAATGTCCTGTTTCAGTCAATTCCTATCATCCTGATCATCTCTCCATTCTGCTAAACTGTCAATGTCCTGTTTCAGTCAATTACTATCATCGTGACTGTCTGTCCATTCTGCTAAACTCTCAATGTCCTGTTTCAGTCAATTACTATCATCCTGACTGTCTATCCATTCTGCTAAACTATCAATGTCCTGTTTCAGTCGATTACTATCATCCTGACTGTCTGTCCATTCTGCTAAACTATCAATGTCCTGTTTCAGTCAATTCCTATCATCCTGATCATCTCTCCATTCTGCTAAACTGTCAATGTCCTGTTTCAGTCAATTACTATCATCCTGACTGTCTGTCCATTCTGCTAAACTCTCAATGTCCTGTTTCAGTCAATTACTATCATCCTGACTGTATATCCATTCTGCTAAACTATCAATGTCCTGTTTCAGTCGATTACTATCATCCTGACTGTCTGTCCATTCTGCTAAACTATCAATGTCCTGTTTCAGTCAATTACTATCATCCTGATAGTCTGTCCATTCCGCTAAACTATCCATGTCCTGTTTCAGTCAATTACTATCATCCAGACTGTCTCTCCATTCTGCTAAACTATCCATGTCCTGTTTCAGTCAATTACTATCATCCTGACTGTCTGTCCATTCTGCTAAACTATCCATGTCCTGTTTCAGTCAATTACTATCATCCTGTCTGTCTGTCCATTCTGCTAAACTATCCATGTCCTGTTTCAGTCAATTACTATCATCCTGACTGTCTCTCCATTCTGCTAAACTATCCATGTCCTGTTTCAGTCAATTACTATCATCCTGACTGTCTATCCATTCTGCTAAACTATCCATGTCCTGTTTCAGTCAATTACTATCATCCTGACTGTCTGTCCATTCTGCTAAACTATCAATGTCCTGTTTCAGTCAATTACTATCATCCTGACTGTCTGTCCATTCTGCTAAACTAACAATGTCCTGTTTCAGTCAATTACTATCATCCTGACAGTCTGTCCATTCTGCTGAACTATAAATGTCCTGTTTCAGTCAATTCCTGTCATCCTGACTGTCTGTCCATTCTGCTAAACTATCAATGTCCTGTTTCAGTCAATTACTATCATCCTGACTGTCTGTCCATTCTGCTAAACTATCAATGTCCTGTTTCAGTCATTTACTATCATCCTGACTGTCTGTCCATTCTGCTAAACTATCAATGTCCTGTTTCAGTCAATTACTATCATCCTGACTGTCTATCCATTCTGCTGAAATATCAATGTCCTGTTTCAGTCAATTACTATCATCCTGACTGTCTGTCCATTCTGCTAACCTATCAATGTCCTGTTTCAGTCAATTACTATCATCCTGATTGTCTGTCCATTCCGCTAAACTATCAATGTCCTGTTTCAGTCAATTACTATCATCCAGACTGTCTCTCCATTCTGCTAAACTATCCATGTCCTGTTTCAGTCAATTACTATCATCCTGTCTGTCTGTCCATTCTGCTAAACTATCCATGTCATGTTTCAGTCAATTACTATCATCCTGACTGTCTCTCCATTCTGCTAAACTATCCATGTCCTGTTTCAGTCAATTACTATCATCCTGACTGTCTATCCATTCTGCTAAACTATCCATGTCCTGTTTCAGTCAGTTACTATCACCCTGACTGTCTGTCCATTCTGCTAAACTATCAATGTCCTGTTTCAGTCAATTACTATCATCCTGACTGCCTGTCCATTCTGCTAAACTAACAATGTCCTGTTTCAGTCAATTACTATCATCCTGACTGTCTGTCCATTCTGCTAAACTATCAATGTCCTGTTTCAGTCAATTACTATCATCCTGACTGTCTGTCCATTCTGCTAAACTATCAATGTCCTGTTTCAATCAATTACTATCATCCTGACTGTCTGTCCATTCTGCTAAACTATCAATGTCCTGTTTCAGTCAATTACTGTCATCCTGACTGTCCGTCCATTCTGCTAAACTATCAATGTCCTGTTTCAGTCAATTACTATCATCCTGACTGTCTGTCCATTCTTCTAAACTATAAATGTACTGTTTCAGTCAATTACTATCATCCTGACTGTCTGTCCATTCTGCTAAACTATCAATGTCCTGTTTCAGTCAATTACTATCATCCTGACTGTCTATCCATTCTGCTGAAATATCAATGTCCTGTTTCAGTCAATTACTATCATCCTGACTGTCTGTCCATTCTGCTAAACTATCAATGTCCTGTTTCAGTCGATTACTATCATCCTGACTGTCTGTCCATTCTGCTAACCTATCAATGTCCTGTTTCAGTCAATTACTATCATCCTGATCATCTCTCCATTCTGCTAAACTGTCAATGTCCTGTTTCAGTCAATTACTATCATCCTGACTGTCTGTCCATTCTGCTGAACTCTCAATGTCCTGTTTCAGTCAATTACTATCATCCTGACTGTCTATCCATTCTGCTAAACTATCAATGTCCTGTTTCAGTCGATTACTATCATCCTGACTATCTGTCCATTCCGCTAAACTATCCATGTCCTGTTTCAGTCAATTACTATCATCCAGACTGTCTCTCCATTCTGCTAAACTATCCATGTCCTGTTTCAGTCAATTACTATCATCCTGTCTGTCTGTCCATTCTGCTAAACTATCCATGTCCTGTTTCAGTCAATTACTATCATCCTGTCTGTCTGTCCATTCTGCTAAACTATCCATGTCCTGTTTCAGTCAATTACTATCATCCTGACTGTCTCTCCATTCTGCTAAACTATCCATGTCCTGTTTCAGACAATTACTATCATCCTGACTGTCTATCCATTCTGCTAAATTATCCATGTCCTGTTTCAGTCAATTACTATCATCCTGACTCTCTGTCCATTCTGCTAAACTATCAATGTCCTGTTTCAGTCAATTACTATCATCCTGACTGTCTGTCCATTCTGCTAAACTAACAATGTCCTGTTTCAGTCAATTACTATCATCCTGACTGTCTGTCCATTCTGCTGAACTATCAATGTCCTGTTTCAGTCAATTCCTGTCATCCTGACTGTCTGTCCATTCTGCTAAACTATCAATGTCCTGTTTCAGTCAATTACTATCATCCTGACTGTCTGTCCATTCTGCTAACCTATCAATGTCCTGTTTCAGTCAATTACTATCATCCTGATTGTCTGTCCATTCCGCTAAACTATCCATGTCCTGTTTCAGTCAATTACTATCATCCAGACTGTCTCTCCATTCTGCTAAACTATCCATGTCCTGTTTCAGTCAATTACTATCATCCTGTCTGTCTGTCCATTCTGCTAAACTATCCATGTCCTGTTTCAGTCAATTACTATCATCCTGACTGTCTGTCCATTCTGCTAAACTATCAATGTCCTGTTTCAGTCAATTACTATCATCCTGACTGTCTGTCCATTCTGCTAAACTAACAATGTCCTGTTTCAGTCAATTACTATCATCCTGACTGTCTGTCCATTCTGCTAAACTATCAATGTCCTGTTTCAGTCAATTCCTGTCATCCTGACTGTCTGTCCATTCTGCTAAACTATCAATGTCCTGTTTCAGTCAATTCCTGTCATCCTGACTGTCTGTCCATTCTGCTAAACTATCAATGTCCTGTTTCAGTCAATTACTATCATCCTGACTGTCTGTCCATTCTGCTAAACTATCAATGTCCTGTTTCAGTCAATTACTATCATCCTGACTGTCTGTCCATTCTGCTAAACTATCAATGTCCTGTTTCAGTCAATTACTATCATCCTGACTGTCTATCCATTCGGCTGAAATATCAATGTCCTGTTTCAGTCAATTACTATCATCCTGACTGTCTGTCCATTCTGCTAACCTATCAATGTCCTGTTTCAGTCAATTACTATCATCCTGATTGTCTGTCCATTCCGCTAAACTATCCATGTCCTGTTTCAGTCAATTACTATCATCCAGACTGTCTCTCCATTCTGCTAAACTATCCATGTCATGTTTCAGTCAATTACTATCATCCTGACTGTCTGTCCATTCTGCTAAACTATCAATGTCCTGTTTCAGTCAATTACTATCATCCTGACTGTCTGTCCATTCTGCTAAACTAACAATGTCCTGTTTCAGTCAATTACTATCATCCTGACTGTCTGTCCATTCTGCTAAACTATCAATGTCCTGTTTCAGTCAATTACTGTCATCCTGACTGTCTGTCCATTCTGCTAAACTATCAATGTCCTGTTTCAGTCAATTACTATCATCCTGACTGTCTGTCCATTCTGCTAAACTATCAATGTCCTGTTTCAGTCAATTACTATCATCCTGACTGTCTGTCCATTCTGCTAAACTATAAATGTACTGTTTCAGTCAATTACTATCATCCTGACTGTCTGTCCATTCTGCTAAACTATCAATGTCCTGTTTCAGTCAATTACTATCATCCTGACTGTCTATCCATTCTGCTGAAATATCAATGTCCTGTTTCAGTCAATTACTATCATCCTGACTGTCTGTCCATTCTGCTGAACTATCAATGTCCTGTTTCAGTCAATTAGTATCATCCTGACTGTCTGTCCATTCTGCTAAACTAACAATGTCCTGTTTCAGTCAATTACTATCATCCTGACTGTCTGTCCATTCTGCTGAACTATCAATGTCCTGTTTCAGTCAATTACTATCATCCTGACTGTCTGTCCATTCTGCTAACCTATCAATGTCCTGTTTCAGTCAATTACTATCATCCTGACTGTCTGTCCATTCTGCTGAACTATCAATGTCCTGTTTCAGTCAATTAGTATCATCCTGACTGTCTGTCCATTCTGCTAAACTATCCATGTCCTGTTTCAGTCAGTTACTATCATCCTGACTGTCTGTCCATTCTGCTAAACTATCAATGTCCTGTTTCAGTCAATTACTATCATCCTGACTGCCTGTCCATTCTGCTAAACTAACAATGTCCTGTTTCAGTCAATTACTATCATCCTGACTGTCTGTCCATTCTGCTAAACTATCAATGTCCTGTTTCAGTCAATTACTATCATCCTGACTGTCTGTCCATTCTGCTAAACTATCAATGTCCTGTTTCAATCAATTACTATCATCCTGACTGTCTGTCCATTCTGCTAAACTATCAATGTCCTGTTTCAGTCAATTACTGTCATCCTGACTGTCTGTCCATTCTGCTAAACTATCAATGTCCTGTTTCAGTCAATTACTATCATCCTGACTGTCTGTCCATTCTTCTAAACTATAAATGTACTGTTTCAGTCAATTACTATCATCCTGACTGTCTGTCCATTCTGCTAAACTATCAATGTCCTGTTTCAGTCAATTACTATCATCCTGACTGTCTATCCATTCTGCTGAAATATCAATGTCCTGTTTCAGTCAATTACTATCATCCTGACTGTCTGTCCATTCTGCTAAACTATCAATGTCCTGTTTCAGTCGATTACTATCATCCTGACTGTCTGTCCATTCTGCTAACCTATCAATGTCCTGTTTCAGTCAATTACTATCATCCTGATCATCTCTCCATTCTGCTAAACTGTCAATGTCCTGTTTCAGTCAATTACTATCATCCTGACTGTCTGTCCATTCTGCTGAACTCTCAATGTCCTGTTTCAGTCAATTACTATCATCCTGACTGTCTATCCATTCTGCTAAACTATCAATGTCCTGTTTCAGTCGATTACTATCATCCTGACTATCTGTCCATTCCGCTAAACTATCCATGTCCTGTTTCAGTCAATTACTATCATCCAGACTGTCTCTCCATTCTGCTAAACTATCCATGTCCTGTTTCAGTCAATTACTATCATCCTGTCTGTCTGTCCATTCTGCTAAACTATCCATGTCCTGTTTCAGTCAATTACTATCATCCTGTCTGTCTGTCCATTCTGCTAAACTATCCATGTCCTGTTTCAGTCAATTACTATCATCCTGACTGTCTCTCCATTCTGCTAAACTATCCATGTCCTGTTTCAGACAATTACTATCATCCTGACTGTCTATCCATTCTGCTAAACTATCCATGTCCTGTTTCAGTCAATTACTATCATCCTGACTCTCTGTCCATTCTGCTAAACTATCCATGTCCTGTTTCAGTCAATTACTATCATCCTGACTGTCTGTCCATTCTGCTAAACTAACAATGTCCTGTTTCAGTCAATTACTATCATCCTGACTGTCTGTCCATTCTGCTGAACTATCAATGTCCTGTTTCAGTCAATTCCTGTCATCCTGACTGTCTGTCCATTCTGCTAAACTATCAATGTCCTGTTTCAGTCAATTACTATCATCCTGACTGTCTGTCCATTCTGCTAACCTATCAATGTCCTGTTTCAGTCAATTACTATCATCCTGATTGTCTGTCCATTCCGCTAAACTATCCATGTCCTGTTTCAGTCAATTACTATCATCCAGACTGTCTCTCCATTCTGCTAAACTATCCATGTCCTGTTTCAGTCAATTACTATCATCCTGTCTGTCTGTCCATTCTGCTAAACTATCCATGTCCTGTTTCAGTCAATTACTATCATCCTGACTGTCTGTCCATTCTGCTAAACTATCAATGTCCTGTTTCAGTCAATTACTATCATCCTGACTGTCTGTCCATTCTGCTAAACTAACAATGTCCTGTTTCAGTCAATTACTATCATCCTGACTGTCTGTCCATTCTGCTAAACTATCAATGTCCTGTTTCAGTCAATTCCTGTCATCCTGACTGTCTGTCCATTCTGCTAAACTATCAATGTCCTGTTTCAGTCAATTCCTGTCATCCTGACTGTCTGTCCATTCTGCTAAACTATCAATGTCCTGTTTCAGTCAATTACTATCATCCTGACTGTCTGTCCATTCTGCTAAACTATCAATGTCCTGTTTCAGTCAATTACTATCATCCTGACTGTCTGTCCATTCTGCTAAACTATCAATGTCCTGTTTCAGTCAATTACTATCATCCTGACTGTCTATCCATTCTGCTGAAATATCAATGTCCTGTTTCAGTCAATTACTATCATCCTGACTGTCTGTCCATTCTGCTAACCTATCAATGTCCTGTTTCAGTCAATTACTATCATCCTGATTGTCTGTCCATTCCGCTAAACTATCCATGTCCTGTTTCAGTCAATTACTATCATCCAGACTGTCTCTCCATTCTGCTAAACTATCCATGTCCTGTTTCAGTCAATTACTATCATCATGTCTGTCTGTCCATTCTGCTAAACTATCCATGTCATGTTTCAGTCAATTAGTATCATCCTGACTGTCTGTCCATTCTGCTAAACTAACAATGTCCTGTTTCAGTCAATTACTATCATCCTGACTGTCTGTCCATTCTGCTGAACTATCAATGTCCTGTTTCAGTCAATTACTATCATCCTGACTGTCTATCCATTCTGCTAACCTATCAATGTCCTGTTTCAGTCAATTACTATCATCCTGACTGTCTGTCCATTCTGCTGAACTATCAATGTCCTGTTTCAGTCAATTAGTATCATCCTGACTGTCTGTCCATTCTGCTAAACTAACAATGTCCTGTTTCAGTCAATTCCTGTCATCCTGACTGTCTGTCCATTCTGCTAAACTATCAATGTCCTGTTTCAGTCATTTACTATCATCCTGACTGTCTGTCCATTCTGCTAAACTATCAATGTCCTGTTTCAGTCAATTACTATCATCCTGACTGTCTATCCATTCTGCTGAAATATCAATGTCCTGTTTCAGTCAATTACTATCATCCTGACTGTCTGTCCATTCTGCTAACCTATCAATGTCCTGTTTCAGTCAATTACTATCATCCTGATTGTCTGTCCATTCCGCTAAACTATCCATGTCCTGTTTCAGTCAATTACTATCATCCAGACTGTCTCTCCATTCTGCTAAACTATCCATGTCCTGTTTCAGTCAATTACTATCATCCTGTCTGTCTGTCCATTCTGCTAAACTATCCATGTCCTGTTTCAGTCAATTACTATCATCCTGACTGTCTGTCCATTCTGCTAAACTATCAATGTCCTGTTTCAGTCAATTACTATCATCCTGACTGTCTGTCCATTCTGCTAAACTAACAATGTCCTGTTTCAGTCAATTACTATCATCCTGACTGTCTGTCCATTCTGCTAAACTATCAATGTCCTGTTTCAGTCAATTCCTGTCATCCTGACTGTCTGTCCATTCTGCTAAACTATCAATGTCCTGTTTCAGTCAATTCCTGTCATCCTGACTGTCTGTCCATTCTGCTAAACTATCAATGTCCTGTTTCAGTCAATTACTATCATCCTGACTGTCTGTCCATTCTGCTAAACTATCAATGTCCTGTTTCAGTCAATTACTATCATCCTGACTGTCTGTCCATTCTGCTAAACTATCAATGTCCTGTTTCAGTCAATTACTATCATCCTGACTGTCTATCCATTCTGCTGAAATATCAATGTCCTGTTTCAGTCAATTACTATCATCCTGACTGTCTGTCCATTCTGCTAACCTATCAATGTCCTGTTTCAGTCAATTACTATCATCCTGATTGTCTGTCCATTCCGCTAAACTATCCATGTCCTGTTTCAGTCAATTACTATCATCCAGACTGTCTCTCCATTCTGCTAAACTATCCATGTCCTGTTTCAGTCAATTACTATCATCATGTCTGTCTGTCCATTCTGCTAAACTATCCATGTCATGTTTCAGTCAATTACTATCATCCTGACTGTCTGTCCATTCTGCTAAACTATCAATGTCCTGTTTCAGTCAATTACTATCATCCTGACTGTCTGTCCATTCTGCTAAACTAACAATGTCCTGTTTCAGTCAATTACTATCATCCTGACTGTCTGTCCATTCTGCTAAACTATCAATGTCCTGTTTCAGTCAATTACTGTCATCCTGACTGTCTGTCCATTCTGCTAAACTATCAATGTCCTGTTTCAGTCAATTACTATCATCCTGACTGTCTGTCCATTCTGCTAAACTATCAATGTCCTGTTTCAGTCAATTACTATCATCCTGACTGTCTGTCCATTCTGCTGAACTATAAATGTACTGTTTCAGTCAATTACTATCATCCTGACTGTCTGTCCATTCTGCTAAACTATCAATGTCCTGTTTCAGTCAATTACTATCATCCTGACTGTCTATCCATTCTGCTGAAATATCAATGTCCTGTTTCAGTCAATTACTATCATCCTGACTGTCTGTCCATTCTGCTAACCTATCAATGTCCTGTTTCAGTCAATTACTATCATCCTGACTGTCTGTCCATTCTGCTGAACTATCAATGTCCTGTTTCAGTCAATTAGTATCATCCTGACTGTCTGTCCATTCTGCTGAACTAACAATGTCCTGTTTCAGTCAATTACTATCATCCTGACTGTCTGTCCATTCTGCTAAACTATCAATGTCCTGTTTCAGTCAATTCCTGTCATCCTGACTGTCTGTCCATTCTGCTAAACTATCAATGTCCTGTTTCAGTCAATTACTATCATCCTGACTGTCTGTCCATTCTGCTAAACTATCAATGTCCTGTTTCAGTCAATTACTATCATCCTGACTGTCTGTCCATTCTGCTAAACTATCAATGTCCTGTTTCAGTCAATTACGATCATCCTGACTGTCTATCCATTCTGCTGAAATATCAATGTCCTGTTTCAGTCAATTACTATCATCCTGACTGTCTGTCCATTCTACTAACCTATCAATGTCCTGTTTCAGTCAATTACTATCATCCTGATTGTCTGTCCATTCCGCTAAACTATCCATGTCCTGTTTCAGTCAATTACTATCATCCAGACTGTCTCTCCATTCTGCTAAACTATCCATGTCCTGTTTCAGTCAATTACTATCATCCTGTCTGTCTGTCCATTCTGCTAAACTATCTTGTCCTGTTTCAGTCAATTACTATCATCCTGACTGTCTATCCATTCTGCTGAAATATCAAGGTCCTGTTTCAGTCAATTACTATCATCCTGACTGTCTGTCCATTCTGCTAACCTATCAGTGTCCTGTTTCAGTCAATTACTATCATCCTGACTGTCTGTCCATTCTGCTAAACTATCAAAGTCCTGTTTCAGTCAATTAGTATCATCCTGACTGTCTGTCCATTCTGCTAACCTATCAATGTCCTGTTCCAGTCAATTACTATCATCCTGAATTTCTGTCCATTCTGCTAAACTATCTTGTCCTGTTTCAGTCAATTACTATCATCCTGACTGTCGGTCCATTCTGCTAAACTATCAATGTCCTGTTTCAGTCAATTACTATCATCCTGACTGTCTGTCCATTCTGCTAAACTATCAATGTCCTGTTTCAGTCAATTACTATCATCCTGAATGTCTGTGCATTCTGCTAACCTATCAATGTCCAGTTTCAGTCAATTACTATCATCCTGATCCTCTGTCTATTCTGCGAAACAATCCATGTCCTGTTTCTGTCAATTACTGTCATCCTGACTGTCTGTCCATTCTGCTAAACTATCAATGTCCGGTTTCAGTCAATTACTATCATCCTGACTGTCTGTCCATTCTGCTAAACTATCAATGTCCTGTTTCAGTCAATTCCTATCACGCTGACTGTCCGTCCATTCTGCTAAACTATCAATGTCCGGTTTCAGTCAATTACTATCATCCTGACTGTCTGTCCATTCTGCTAAATTATCAATGTCCTGTTTCAGTCAATTACTATCATCCTCACTGTCTATCCATTCTGCTAAACTATCAATGTCCCGTTTAGGTCAATTACAATCATCCTGACTGTGGTCCATTCTGCTAAACTATCCATGTCCAGTTTCAGTCAATTACTATCATCCTGACTGTGGTCCATTCTGCTAAACTATCAATGTCCTGTTTCAGTCAATTACTATCATCCTGACTGTCTGTCCATTCTGCTAAACTATCAATTTCCTGTTTCAGTCAATTACTATCATCCTGACTGTCTGTCCATTCTGCTAAACTATCCATGTCCTGTTACAGTCAGTTACTATCATCCTGACTGTCTGTCCATTCTGCTAAACTATCAATGTCCTGTTTCAGTCAATTACTATCATCCTGACTGTCGGTCCATTCTGCTAAACTATCAATGTCCTGTTTCAGTCAATTACTATCATCCTGACTGTCTATCCATTCTGCTAAGCTACCCATGTCCTGTTTCAGTCAATTGCTATCATCCTGACTGCCTGTCCATTCTGCTAAACTATCAATGTCCTGTTTCAGTCAATTACTATCATCCAGACTGTCTGTCCATTCTGCTAAACTATCAATGTCCTGTTTCAGTCAATTACTATCATCCTGACTGTCTGTCCATTCTGCTAAATTATCTTTGTCCTGTTTCAGTCAATTACTATCATGCAGACTGTCTGTCCATTCTGCTAAACTATCAATGTCCTGTTTCAGTCAATTACTATCAGCCTGACTGTCTGTCCATTCTGCTAAATTATCAATGTCCTGTTTCAGTCAATTACTATCATCCTGACTGTCTGTCCATTCTGCTGAACTATCAATGTCCTGTTTCAGTCAATTACTATCATCCAGACTGTCTGTCCATTCTGCTAAAATATCAAAGTCCTGTTTCAGTCAATTACTATCATCCTGACTGTCTGACCATTCTGCTAAACTATCCATGTCCTGTTTCAGTCAATTACTATCATCCTGACTGTCTGTCCATTCTGCTAGTCTATCAATGTCCTGTTTCAGTCAATTACTATCATCCTGACTGTCTGTCCATTCTGCGTGTCTATCAATGTCCTGTTTCAGTCAATTACTATCATCCTGACTGTCTGTCCATTCTGCTAATCTATCAATGTCCTGTTTCAGTCAATTACTATCATCCTGACTGTCTGTCCATTCTGCTAAACTATCCATGTCCTGTTTCAGTCAATTACTATCATCCTGACTGTCTGTCCATTCTGCTAAAATATCAATGTCCTGTTTCAGTCAATTACTATCATCCTGACTGTCTGACCATTCTGCTAAACTATCAATGACCTGTTTCAGTCAATTACTATCATCCTGACTGTCTATCCATTCTGCTAAACTATCCATGTCCTGTTTCATTCAATTACTATCATCCTGACTGTCTGTCCATTCTGCTAAACTATCCATGTCCTGTTTCATTCAATTACTATCATCCTGACTGTCTGTCTATTCTGGTAAACTATCAATGTCCTGTTTCATTCAATTACTATCATCCTGACTGTCTGTCTATTCTGCTAAACTATCAATGTCCTGTTTCATTCAATTACTATCATCCTGACTGTCTGTCCATTCTGCTAAACTATCAATGTCCTGTTTCAGTCAATTACTATCATCCTGACTGTCTGTCCATTCTGCTAAACTATCCATGTCCTGTTTCAGTCAATTACTATCATCCTGACTGTCTGTCCATTCTGCTAAACTATCAATGTCCT
This sequence comes from Heterodontus francisci, assembly GCF_036365525.1. Classification (NCBI taxonomy): domain Eukaryota; kingdom Metazoa; phylum Chordata; class Chondrichthyes; order Heterodontiformes; family Heterodontidae; genus Heterodontus; species Heterodontus francisci. The sequence goes on along the minus strand of NC_090398.1, from coordinate 69,082,478 downwards.
GTTTCAGTCAATTACTATCATCCTGACTGTCTGTCCATTCTGCCAAACTATCCATTTCCTGTTTCAGTCAATTACTATCATCCTGACTGTCTGTCCATTCTGCTAAACTATCCATGTCCTGTTTCAGTCAATTACTATCATCCTGACTGTCTGTCCATTCTGCTAAACTATCAATTTCCTGTTTCAGTCAATTACTATCATCCTGACTGTCTGTCCATTCTGCTAAACTATCAATGTCCTGTTTCAGTCAATTACTATCATCCTGACTGTCTGTCCATTCTGCTAAACTATCAATGTCCTGTTTCAGTCAATTACTATCATCCTGACTGTCTCTCTATTCTGCTAAACTATCCATGTCCTGTTTCATTCAATTACTATCATCCTGACTGTCTGTCTATTCTGCTAAACTATCAATGTCCTGTTTCATTCAATTACTATCATCCTGACTGTCTGTCCATTCTGCTAAACTATCCATGTCCTGTTTCAGTCAATTACTATCATCCTGACTGTCTGTCCATTCTGCTAAACTATCCATTTCCAGTTTCAGTCAATTACTATCATCCTGACTGGTTGTCCATTCTGCTAAACTATCAATGTCCTGTTTCAGTCAATTACTATCATCCTGACTCTCTATCCATTCTGCTAAACTATCAATGTCCTGTTTCAGTCGATTACTATCATCCTGACTGTCTGTCCATTCTGCTAACCTATCAATGTCCTGTTTCAGTCAATTACTATCATCCTGATCATCTGTCAATTCTGCTAAACTATCAATGTCCTGTTTCAGTCAATTACTATCATCCTGACTGTCTGTCCATTCTGCTAAACTATCAATGTCCTGTTTCAGTCAATTACTATCATCCTGACTGTCTGTCCATTCTGCTAAACTATCAATGTCCTGTTTCAGTCAATTACTATCATCCTGACTGTCTGTCCATTCTGCTAAACTATCAAGGCCCTGTTTCAGTCAATTACTATCATCCTGACTGTCTGTCCATTCTGCTAAACTATCCATGTCCTGTTTCAGTCAATTACTATCATCCTGACTGTCTGTCCATGCTGCTAAACTATCAATGTCCTGTTTCAGTCGATTACTATCATCCTGACTGTCTGTCCATTCTGCTAACCTATCAATGTCCTGTTTCAGTCAATTACTATCATCCTGATCATCTCTCCATTCTGCTAAACTCTCAATGTCCTGTTTCAGTCAATTACTATCATCCTGACTGTCTATCCATTCTGCTAAACTATCAATGTCCTGTTTCAGTCGATTACTATCATCCTGACTGTCTATCCATTCTGCTAAACTATCCATGTCCTGTTTCATTCAATTACTATCATCCTGACTGTCTGTCCATTCTGCTAAACTATCCATGTCCTGTTTCATTCAATTACTATCATCCTGACTGTCTGTCTATTCTGGTAAACTATCAATGTCCTGTTTCATTCAATTACTATCATCCTGACTGTCTGTCTATTCTGCTAAACTATCAATGTCCTGTTTCATTCAATTACTATCATCCTGACTGTCTGTCCATTCTGCTAAACTATCAATGTCCTGTTTCAGTCAATTACTATCATCCTGACTGTCTGTCCATTCTGCTAAACTATCCATGTCCTGTTTCAGTCAATTACTATCATCCTGACTGTCTGTCCATTCTGCTAAACTATCAATGTCCTGTTTCAGTCAATTACTATCATGCTGACTGTCTGTCCATTCTGCCAAACTATCCATTTCCTGTTTCAGTCAATTACTATCATCCTGACTGTCTGTCCATTCTGCTAAACTATCCATGTCCTGTTTCAGTCAATTACTATCATCCTGACTGTCTGTCCATTCTGCTAAACTATCAATTTCCTGTTTCAGTCAATTACTATCATCCTGACTGTCTGTCCATTCTGCTAAACTATCAATGTCCTGTTTCAGTCAATTACTATCATCCTGACTGTCTGTCCATTCTGCTAAACTATCAATGTCCTGTTTCAGTCAATTACTATCATCCTGACTGTCTCTCTATTCTGCTAAACTATCCATGTCCTGTTTCATTCAATTACTATCATCCTGACTGTCTGTCTATTCTGCTAAACTATCAATGTCCTGTTTCATTCAATTACTATCATCCTGACTGTCTGTCCATTCTGCTAAACTATCCATGTCCTGTTTCAGTCAATTACTATCATCCTGACTGTCTGTCCATTCTGCAAAACTATCCATTTCCTGTTTCAGTCAATTACTATCATCCTGACTGTTTGTCCATTCTGCTAAACTATCAATGTCCTGTTTCAGTCAATTACTATCATCCTGACTCTCTATCCATTCTGCTAAACTATCAATGTCCTGTTTCAGTCGATTACTATCATCCTGACTGTCTGTCCATTCTGCTAACCTATCAATGTCATGTTTCAGTCAATTACTATCATCCTGATCATCTGTCAATTCTGCTAAACTATCAATGTCCTGTTTCAGTCAATTACTATCATCCTGACTGTCTGTCCATTCTGCTAAACTATCAATGTCCTGTTTCAGTCAATTACTATCATCCTGACTGTCTGTCCATTCTGCTAAACTATCAATGTCCTGTTTCAGTCAATTACTATCATCCTGACTGTCTGTCCATTCTGCTAAACTATCAAGGCCCTGTTTCAGTCAATTACTATCATCCTGACTGTCTGTCCATTCTGCGAAACTATCCATGTCCTGTTTCAGTCAATTACTATCATTCTGACTGTCTATCCATGCTGCTAAACTATCAATGTCCTGTTTCAGTCGATTACTATCATCCTGACTGTCTGTCCATTCTGCTAACCTATCAATGTCCTGTTTCAGTCAATTACTATCATCCTGATCATCTCTCCATTCTGCTAAACTCTCAATGTCCTGTTTCAGTCAATTACTATCATCCTGACTGTCTATCCATTCTGCTAAACTATCAATGTCCTGTTTCAGTCGATTACTATCATCCTGACTGTCTGTCCATTCTGCTAACCTATCAATGTCCTGTTTCAGTCAATTACTATCATCCTGATTGTCTGTCCATTCCGCTAAACTATCCATGTCCTGTTTCAGTCAATTACTATCATCCAGACTGTCTCTCCATTCTGCTAAACTATCCATGTCCTGTTTCAGTCAATTACTATCATCCTGTCTGTCTGTCCATTCTGCTAAACTATCCATGTCCTGTTTCAGTCAATTACTATCATCCTGACTGTCTCTCCATTCTGCTAAACTATCCATGTCCTGTTTCAGTCAATTACTATCATCCTGACTGTCTATCCATTCTGCTAAACTATCCATGTCCTGTTTCAGTCAATTACTATCATCCTGACTGTCTGTCCATTCTGCTAAACAATCAATGTCCTGTTTCAGTCAATTACTATCATCCTGACTGTCTGTCCATTCTGCTAAACTAACAATGTCCTGTTTCAGTCAATTACTATCATCCTGACTGTCTGTCCATTCTGCTAAACTATCAATGTCCTGTTTCAGTCAATTCCTGTCATCCTGACTGTCTGTCCATTCTGCTAAACTATCAATGCCCTGTTTCAGTCAATTACTATCATCCTGACTGTCTGTCCATGCTGCTAAACTATCAATGTCCTGTTTCAGTCAATTACTATCATCCTGACTGTCTGTCCATTCTGCTAAACTATCAATGTACTGTTTCAGTCAATTACTATCATCCTGACTGTCTGTCCATTCTGCTAAACTATCAATGTCCTGTTTCAGTCAATTACTATCATCCTGACTGTCTATCCATTCTGCTGAAATATCAATGTCCTGTTTCAGTCAATTACTATCATCCTGACTGTCTGTCCATTCTGCTAACCTATCAATGTCCTGTTTCAGTCAATTACTATCATCCTGACTGTCTGTCCATTCTGCTAAACTATCAATGTCCTGTTTCAGTCGATTAAAATCATCCTGACTGTCTGTCCATTCTGCTAACCTATCAATGTCCTGTTTCAGTCAATTACTATCATCCTGATTGTCTGTCCATTCCGCTAAACTATCCATGTCCTGTTTCAGTCAATTACTATCATCCAGACTGTCTCTCCATTCTGCTAAACTATCCATGTCCTGTTTCAGTCAATTACTATCATCCTGTCTGTCTGTCCATTCAGCTAAACTATCCATGTCCTGTTTCAGTCAATTACTATCATCCTGACTGTCTCTCCATTCTGCTAAACTATCCATGTCCTGTTTCAGTCAATTACTATCATCCTGACTGTCTATCCATTCTGCGAAACTATCCATGTCCTGTTTCAGTCAATTACTATCATCCTGACAGTCTGTCCATTCTGCTAAACTATCAATGTCCTGTTTCAGTCAATTACTATCATCCTGACGGTCTGTCCATTCTGCTAAACTAACAATGTCCTGTTTCAGTCAATTACTATCATCCTGACTGTCTGTCCATTCTGCTAAACTATCAATGTCCTGTTTCAGTCAATTCCTGTCATCCTGACTGTCTGTCCATTCTGCTAAACTATCAATGTCCTGTTTCAGTCAATTACTATCATCCTGACTGTCTGTCCATTCTGCTAAACTATCAATGTCCTGTTTCAGTCAATTACTATCACCCTGACTGTCTGTCCATTCTGCTAAACTATCAATGTACTGTTTCAGTCAATTACTATCATCCTGACTGTCTGTCCATTCTGCTAAACTATCAATGTCCTGTTTCAGTCAATTACTATCATCCTGACTGTCTATCCATTCTGCTGAAATATCAATGTCCTGTTTCAGTCAATTACTATCATCCTGACTGTCTGTCCATTCTGCTAACCTATCAATGTCCTGTTTCAGTCAATTACTATCATCCTGACTGTCTCTCCATTCTGCTAAACTATCCATGTCCTGTTTCAGTCAATTACTATCATCCTGACTGTCTATCCATTCTGCTAAACTATCCATGTCCTGTTTCAGTCAATTACTATCATCCTGACTGTCTGTCCATTCTGCTAAAACTATCAATGTCCTGTTTCAGTCAATTACTATCATCCTGACTGTCTGTCCATTCTGCTAAACTAACAATGTCCTGTTTCAGTCAATTACTATCATCCTGACTGTCTGTCCATTCTGCTAAACTATCAATGTCCTGTTTCAGTCAATTACTGTCATCCTGACTGTCTGTCCATTCTGATAAACTATCAATGTCCTGTTTCAGTCAATTACTATCATCCTGACTGTCTGTCCATTCTGCTAAACTATCAATGTCCTGTTTCAGTCAATTACTATCATCCTGACTGTCTGTCCATTCTGCTAAACTATCAATGTACTGTTTCAGTTAATTACTATCATCCTGACTGTCTGTCCATTCTGCTAAACTATCAATGTCCTGTTTCAGTCAATTACTATCATCCTGACTGTCCATCCATTCTGCTGAAATATCAATGTCCTGTTTCAGTCAATTACTATCATCCTGACTGTCTGTCCATTCTGCTAAACTATCAATGTCCTGTTTCAGTCAATTAGTATCATCCTGACTGTCTGTCCATTCTGCTAACCTATCAATGTCCTGTTTCAGTCAATTACTATCATCCTGACTGTCTGTCCATTCTGCTAAACTATCTATGTCCTGTTTCAGTCAATTACTATCATCCTGACTGTCGGTCCATTCTGCTAAACTATCAATGTCCTGTTTCAGTCAATTACTATCATCCTGACTGTCTGTCCATTCTGCTAAACTATCAATGTCCTGTTTCAGTCAATTACTATCATCCTGATCATCTCTCCATTCTGCTAACCTATCAATGTCCAGTTTCAGTCAATTACTATCATCCTGATCCTCTGTCTATTCTGCGAAACAATCCATGTCCTGTTTCAGTCAATTACTATCATCCTGACTGTCTGTCCATTCTGCTAAACTATCAATGTCCGGTTTCAGTCAATTACTATCATCCTGACTGTCTGCCAATTCTGCTAAACTATCAATGTCCTGTTTCAGTCAATTCCTATCACGCTGACTGTCTGTCCATTCTGCTAAACTATCAATGTCCGGTTTCAGTCAATTACTATCATCCTGACTGTCTGTCCATTCTGCTAAACTATCAATGTCCTGTTTCAGTCAATTACTATCATCCTCACTGTCTATCCATTCTGCTAAACTATCAATGTCCCGTTTAGGTCAATTACAATCATCCTGACTGTGGTCCATTCTGCTAAACTATCCATGTCCAGTTTCAGTCAATTACTATCATCCTGACTGTGGTCCATTCTGCTAAACTATCAATGTCCTGTTTCAGTCAATTACTAATATCCTGACTGTCTGTCCATTCTGCTAAACTATCCATGTCCTGTTTCAGTCAATTACTATCATCCTGACTGTCTGTCCATTCTGCTAAACTATCCATGTCCTGTTTCAGTCAGTTACTATCATCCTGACTGTCTGTCCATTCTGCTAAACTATCAATGTCCTGTGTCAGTCAATTACTATCATCCTGACTGTCGGTCCATTCTGCTAAACTATCAATGTCCTGTTTCAGTCAATTACTATCATACTGACTGTCTATCCATTCTGCTAAGCTACCCATGTCCTGTTTCAGTCAATTGCTATCATCCTGACTGCCTGTCCATTCTGCTAAACTGTCAATGTCCTGTTTCAGTCAATTACTATCATCCAGACTGTCTGTCCATTCTGCTAAACTATCAATGTCCTGTTTCAGTCAATTACTATCATCCTGACTGTCTGTCCATTCTGCTAAATTATCTTTGTCCTGTTTCAGTCAATTACTATCATGCAGACTGTCTGTCCATTCTGCTAAACTATCAATGTCCTGTTTCAGTCATTTACTATCAGCCTGACTGTCTGTGCATTCTGCTAAATTATCAATGTCCTGTTTCAGTCAATTACTATCATCCTGACTGTCTGTCCATTCTGCTGAACTATCAATGTCCTGTTTCAGTCAATTACTATCATCCAGACTGTCTGTCCATTCTGCTAAATTATCATTGTCCTGTTTCAGTCAATTACTATCATCCTGACTGTCTGACCATTCTGCTAAACTATCCATGTCCTGTTTCAGTCAATTACTATCATCCTGACTGTCTGTCCATTCTGCTAGTCTATCAATGTCCTGTTTCAGTCAATTACTATCATCCTGACTGTCTGTCCATTCTGCTAAATTATCTTTGTCCTGTTTTAGTCAATTGCTATCATGCAGACTGTCTGTCCATTCTGCTAAACTATCAATGTCCTGCTTCAGTCAATTACTATCAGCCTGACTGTCTGTCCATTCTGCTAAATTATCAATGTCCTGTTTCAGTCAATTACTATCATCCTGACTGTCTGTCCATTCTGCTGAACTATCAATGTCCTGTCTCAGTCAATTACTATCATCCAGACTGTCTGTCCATTCTGCTAAATTATCATTGTCCTGTTACAGTCAATTACTATCATCCTGACTGTCTGGCCATTCTGCTAAACTATCCATGTCCTGTTGCAGTCAATTACTATCATCCTGACTGTCTGTCCATTCTGCTAGTCTATCAATGTCCTGTTTCAGTCAATTACTATCATCCTGACTTTCTGTCCATTCTGCTAGTCTATCAATGTCCTGTTTCAGTCAATTACTATCATCCTGACTGTCTGTCCATTCTGCTAATCTATCAATGTCCTGTTTCAGTCAATTACTATCATCCTGACTGTCTGTCCATTCTGCTAAACTATCCATGTCCTGTTTCAGTCAATTACTATCATCCTGACTGTCTGTCCATTCTGCTAAACTATCAATGTCCTGTTTCAGTCAATTACTATCATCTTGACTGTCTGTCCATTCTGCTAAACTATCAATGTCCTGTTTCAGTCAATTACTATCATCCTGACTGTCTATCCATTCTGCTAAACTATCCATGTCCTGTTTCATTCAATTACTATCATCCTGACTGTCTGTCCATTCTGCTAAACTTTCCATGTCCTGTTTCAGTCAATTACTATCATCCTGACTGTCTGTCCATTCTGCAAAACTATCCATTTCCTGTTTCAGTCAATTACTATCATCCTGACTGTTTGTCCATTCTGCTAAACTATCAATGTCCTGTTTCAGTCAATTACTATCATCCTGACTCTCTATCCATTCTGCTAAACTATCAATGTCCTGTTTCAGTCGATTACTATCATCCTGACTCTCTATCCATTCTGCTAAACTATCAATGTCCTGTTTCAGTCAATTACTATCATCCTGACTCTCTGTCCATTCTGCTAACCTATCAATGTCCTGTTTCAGTCAATTACTATCATCCTGATCATCTGTCAATTCTGCTAAACTATCAATGTCCTGTTTCAGTCAATTACTATCATCCTGACTGTCTGTCCATTCTGATAAACTATCAATGTCCTGTTTCAGTCAATTACTATCATCCTGACTGTCTGTCCATTCTGCTAAACTATCAATGTCCTGTTTCAGTCAATTACTATCATCCTGACTGTCTGTCCATTCTGCTAAACTATCAATGCCCTGTTTCAGTCAATTACTATCATCCTGACTGTCTGTCAATTCTGCTAAACTATCCATGTCCTGTTTCAGTCAATTGCTATCATCCTGACTGTCTGTCCATTCTGCTAAACTATCAATGTCCTGTTTCAGTCGATTACTATCATCCTGACTGTCTGTCCATTCTGCTAACCTATCAATGTCCTGTTTCAGTCAATTACTATCATCCTGATTGTCTGTCCATTCCGCTAAACTATCCATGTCCTGTTTCAGTCAATTACTATCATCCTGACTGTCTGTCCATTCTGCTAAACTATCAATGTCCTGTTTCAGTCAATTACTATAATCCTGACTATCTGTCCATTCTGCTAAACTAACAATGTCCTGTTTCAGTCAATTACTATCATCCTGACTGTCTGTCCATTCTGCTAAACTATCAATGTCCTGTTTCAGTCAATTCCTGTCATCCTGATTGTCTGTCCATTCTGCTAAACTATCAATGTCCTGTTTCAGTCAATTACCATCATCCTGACTGTCTGTCCATTCTGCTAAACTATCAATGTCCTGTTTCAGTCAATTACTATCATCCTGACTGCCTGTCCATTCTGCTAAACTGTCAATGTCCTGTTTCAGTCAATTACTATCATCCTGACTGTCTGTCCATTCTGCTAAACTATCAATGTACTGTTTCAGTCAATTACTATCATCCTGACTGTCTCTCCATTCTGCTAAACTATCCATGTCCTGTTTCAGTCAATTACTATCATCCTGACTGTCTATCCATTCTGCTAAACTATCCATGTCCTGTTTCAGTCAATTACTATCATCCTGACTGTCTGTCCATTCTGCTGAAATATCAATGTCCTGTTTCAGTCAATTACTATCATCCTGACTGTCTGTCCATTCTGCTAACCTATCAATGTCCTGTTTCAGTCAATTACTATCATCCTGACTGTCTCTCCATTCTGCTAAACTATCCATGTCCTGTTTCAGTCAATTACTATCATCCTGACTGTCTATCCATTCTGCTAAACTATCCATGTCCTGTTTCAGTCAATTACTATCATCCTGACTGTCTGTCCATTCTGCTAAATTATCTTTGTCCTGTTTCAGTCAATTACTATCATGCAGACTGTCTGTCCATTCTGCTAAACTAACAATGTCCTGTTTCAGTCAATTACTATCATCCTGACTGTCTGTCCATTCTGCTAAACTATCAATGTCCTGTTTCAGTCAATTACTGTCATCCTGACTGTCTGTCCATTCTGCTAAACTATCAATGTCCTGTTTCAGTCAATTACTATCATCCAGACTGTCTGTCCATTCTGCTAAACTATCATTGTCCTGTTTCAGTCAATTACTATCATCCTGACTGTCTGACCATTCTGCAAACCTATCAATGTCCTGTTTCAGTCAATTACTATCATCCTGACTGTCTGTCCATTCTGCTAGTCTATCAATGTCCTGTTTCAGTCAATTACTATCATCCTGACTGTCTGTCCATTCTGCTAAATTATCTTTGTCCTGTTTTAGTCAATTGCTATCATGCAGACTGTCTGTCCATTCTGCTAAACTATCAATGTCCTGCTTCAGTCAATTACTATCAGCCTGACTGTCTGTCCATTCTGCTAAATTATCAATGTCCTGTTTCAGTCAATTACTATCATCCTGACTGTCTGTCCATTCTGCTGAACTATCAATGTCCTGTCTCAGTCAATTACTATCATCCAGACTGTCTGTCCATTCTGCTAAATTATCATTGTCCTGTTACAGTCAATTACTATCATCCTGACTGTCTGGCCATTCTGCTAAACTATCCATGTCCTGTTGCAGTCAATTACTATCATCCTGACTGTCTGTCCATTCTGCTAGTCTATCAATGTCCTGTTTCAGTCAATTACTATCATCCTGACTTTCTGTCCATTCTGCTAGTCTATCAATGTCCTGTTTCAGTCAATTACTATCATCCTGACTGTCTGTCCATTCTGCTAATCTATCAATGTCCTGTTTCAGTCAATTACTATCATCCTGACTGTCTGTCCATTCTGCTAAACTATCCATGTCCTGTTTCAGTCAATTACTATCATCCTGACTGTCTGTCCATTCTGCTAAACTATCAATGTCCTGTTTCAGTCAATTACTATCATCTTGACTGTCTGTCCATTCTGCTAAACTATCAATGTCCTGTTTCAGTCAATTACTATCATCCTGACTGTCTATCCATTCTGCTAAACTATCCATGTCCTGTTTCATTCAATTACTATCATCCTGACTGTCTGTCCATTCTGCTAAACTTTCCATGTCCTGTTTCAGTCAATTACTATCATCCTGACTGTCTGTCCATTCTGCAAAACTATCCATTTCCTGTTTCAGTCAATTACTATCATCCTGACTGTTTGTCCATTCTGCTAAACTATCAATGTCCTGTTTCAGTCAATTACTATCATCCTGACTCTCTATCCATTCTGCTAAACTATCAATGTCCTGTTTCAGTCGATTACTATCATCCTGACTCTCTATCCATTCTGCTAAACTATCAATGTCCTGTTTCAGTCAATTACTATCATCCTGACTCTCTGTCCATTCTGCTAACCTATCAATGTCCTGTTTCAGTCAATTACTATCATCCTGATCATCTGTCAATTCTGCTAAACTATCAATGTCCTGTTTCAGTCAATTACTATCATCCTGACTGTCTGTCCATTCTGATAAACTATCAATGTCCTGTTTCAGTCAATTACTATCATCCTGACTGTCTGTCCATTCTGCTAAACTATCAATGTCCTGTTTCAGTCAATTACTATCATCCTGACTGTCTGTCCATTCTGCTAAACTATCAATGCCCTGTTTCAGTCAATTACTATCATCCTGACTGTCTGTCAATTCTGCTAAACTATCCATGTCCTGTTTCAGTCAATTGCTATCATCCTGACTGTCTGTCCATTCTGCTAAACTATCAATGTCCTGTTTCAGTCGATTACTATCATCCTGACTGTCTGTCCATTCTGCTAACCTATCAATGTCCTGTTTCAGTCAATTACTATCATCCTGATTGTCTGTCCATTCCGCTAAACTATCCATGTCCTGTTTCAGTCAATTACTATCATCCTGACTGTCTGTCCATTCTGCTAAACTATCAATGTCCTGTTTCAGTCAATTACTATAATCCTGACTATCTGTCCATTCTGCTAAACTAACAATGTCCTGTTTCAGTCAATTACTATCATCCTGACTGTCTGTCCATTCTGCTAAACTATCAATGTCCTGTTTCAGTCAATTCCTGTCATCCTGACTGTCTGTCCATTCTGCTAAACTATCAATGTCCTGTTTCAGTCAATTACCATCATCCTGACTGTCTGTCCATTCTGCTAAACTATCAATGTCCTGTTTCAGTCAATTACTATCATCCTGACTGTCTGTCCATTCTGCTAAACTCTCAATGTCCTGTTTCAGTCAATTACTATCATCCTGACTGTCTGTCCATTCTGCTAAACTATCAATGTACTGTTTCAGTCAATTACTATCATCCTGACTGTCTCTCCATTCTGCTAAACTATCCATGTCCTGTTTCAGTCAATTACTATCATCCTGACTGTCTATCCATTCTGCTAAACTATCCATGTCCTGTTTCAGTCAATTACTATCATCCTGACTGTCTGTCCATTCTGCTGAAATATCAATGTCCTGTTTCAGTCAATTACTATCATCCTGACTGTCTGTCCATTCTGCTAACCTATCAATGTCCTGTTTCAGTCAATTACTATCATCCTGACTGTCTCTCCATTCTGCTAAACTATCCATGTCCTGTTTCAGTCAATTACTATCATCCTGACTGTCTATCCATTCTGCTAAACTATCCATGTCCTGTTTCAGTCAATTACTATCATCCTGACTGTCTGTCCATTCTGCTAAACTATCAATGTCCTGTTTCAGTCAATTACTATCATCCTGACTGTCTGTCCATTCTGCTAAACTAACAATGTCCTGTTTCAGTCAATTACTATCATCCTGACTGTCTGTCCATTCTGCTAAACTATCAATGTCCTGTTTCAGTCAATTACTGTCATCCTGACTGTCTGTCCATTCTGCTAAACTATCAATGTCCTGTTTCAGTCAATTACTATCATCCTGACTGTCTGTCCATTCTGCTAAACTATCAATGTCCTGTTTCAGTCAATTAGTATCATCCTGACTGTCTGTCCATTCTGCAAACCTATCAATGTCCTGTTTCAGTCAATTACTATCATCCTGACTGTCTCTCCATTCTGCTGAAATATCCATGTCCTGTTTCAGTCAATTACTATCATCCTGACTGTCTGTCCATTCTGCTAAACTATCAATGTCCTGTTTCAGTCAATTACTATCATCTTGACTGTCTGTCCATTCTGCTAAACTATCAATGTCCTGTTTCAGTCAATTACTATCATCCTGACTGTCTATCCATTCTGCTAAACTATCCATGTCCTGTTTCATTCAATTACTATCATCCTGACTGTCTGTCCATTCTGCTAAACTATCAATGTCCTGTTTCAGTCAATTACTATCATCCTGACTCTCTGTCCATTCTGCTAACCTATCAATGTCCTGTTTCAGTCAATTACTATCATCCTGATCATCTGTCAATTCTGCTAAACTATCAATGTCCTGTTTCAGTCAATTACTATCATCCTGACTGTCTGTCCATTCTGATAAACTATCAATGTCCTGTTTCAGTCAATTACTATCATCCTGACTGTCTGTCCATTCTGCTAAACTATCAATGTCCTGTTTCAGTCAATTACTATCATCCTGACTGTCTGTCCATTCTGCTAAACTATCAATGCCCTGTTTCAGTCAATTACTATCATCCTGACTGTCTGTCAATTCTGCTAAACTATCCATGTCCTGTTTCAGTCAATTGCTATCATCCCGACTGTCTGTCCATTCTGCTAAACTATCAATGTCCTGTTTCAGTCGATTACTATCATCCTGACTGTCTGTCCATTCTGCTAACCTATCAATGTCCTGTTTCAGTCAATTACTATCATCCTGATTGTCTGTCCATTCCGCTAAACTATCCATGTCCTGTTTCAGTCAATTAATATCATCCAGACTGTCTCTCCATTCTGCTAAACTATCCATGTCCTGTTTCAGTCAATTACTATCATCCTGTCTGTCTGTCCATTCTGCTAAACTATCCATGTCCTGTTTCAGTCAATTATATCATCCTGACTGTCTCTCCATTCTGCTAAACTATCCATGTCCTGTTTCAGTCAATTACTATCATCCTGACTATCTATCCATTCTGCTAAACTATCCATGTCCTGTTTCAGTCAATTACTATCATCCTGACTGTCTGTCCATTCTGCTAAACTATCAATGTCCTGTTTCAGTCAATTACTATAATCCTGACTATCTGTCCATTCTGCTAAACTAACAATGTCCTGTTTCAGTCAATTACTATCATCCTGACTGTCTGTCCATTCTGCTAAACTATCAATGTCCTGTTTCAGTCAATTCCTGTCATCCTGACTGTCTGTCCTTTCTGCTAAACTATCAATGTCCTGTTTCAGTCAATTACTATCATCCTGACTGTCTGTCCATTCTGCTAAACTATCAATGTCCTGTTTCAGTCAATTACTATCATCCTGACTGTCTGTCCATTCTGCTAAACTCTCAATGTCCTGTTTCAGTCAATTACTATCATCCTGACTGTCTGTCCATTCTGCTAAACTATCAATGTACTGTTTCAGTCAATTACTATCATCCTGACTGTCTCTCCATTCTGCTAAACTATCCATGTCCTGTTTCAGTCAATTACTATCATCCTGACTGTCTATCCATTCTGCTAAACTATCCATGTCCTGTTTCAGTCAATTACTATCATCCTGACTGTCTCTCCATTCTGCTGAAATATCAATGTCCTGTTTCAGTCAATTACTATCATCCTGACTGTCTGTCCATTCTGCTAACCTATCAATGTCCTGTTTCAGTCAATTACTATCATCCTGACTGTCTCTCCATTCTGCTAAACTATCCATGTCCTGTTTCAGTCAATTACTATCATCCTGACTGTCTATCCATTCTGCTAAACTATCCATGTCCTGTTTCAGTCAATTACTATCATCCTGACTGTCTGTCCATTCTGCTAAACTATCAATGTCCTGTTTCAGTCAATTACTATCATCCTGACTGTCTGTCCATTCTGCTAAACTAACAATGTCCTGTTTCAGTCAATTACTATCATCCTGACTGTCTGTCCATTCTGCTAAACTATCAATGTCCTGTTTCAGTCAATTACTGTCATCCTGACTGTCTGTCCATTCTGCTAAACTATCAATGTCCTGTTTCAGTCAATTACTATCATCCTGACTGTCTGTCCATTCTGCTAAACTATCAATGTCCTGTTTCAGTCAATTAGTATCATCCTGACTGTCTGTCCATTCTGCAAACCTATCAATGTCCTGTTTCAGTCAATTACTATCATCCTGACTGTCTGTCCATTCTGCTAAACTATCTATGTCCTGTTTCAGTCAATTACTATCATCCTGACTGTCGGTCCATTCTGCTAAACTATCAATGTCCTGTTTCAGTCAATTACTATCATCCTGACTGTCTGTCCATTCTGCTAAACTATCAATGTCCTGTTTCAGTCAATTACTATCATCCTGACTGTCTGTCCATTCTGCAAACCTATCAATGTCCAGTTTCAGTCAATTACAATCATCCTGATCCTCTGTCTATTCTGCGAAACAATCCATGTCCTGTTTCTGTCAATTACTATCATCCTGACTGTCTGTCCATTCTGCTAAACTATCAATGTCCGGTTTCAGTCAATTACTATCATCCTGACTGTCTGTCCATTCTGCTAAACTATCAATGTCCTGTTTCAGTCAATTACTATCACGCTGACTGTCTGTCCATTCTGCTAAACTATCAATGTCCGGTTTCAGTCAATTACTATCATCCTGACTGTCTGTCCATTCTGCTAAACTATCAATGTCCTGTTTCAGTCAATTACTATCATCCTCACTGTCTATCCATTCTGCTAAATTATCAATGTCCCGTTTCGGTCAATTACAATCATCCTGACTGTGGTCCATTCTGCTAAACTATCCATGTCCAGTTTCAGTCAATTACTATCATCCTGACTGTGGTCCATTCTGCTAAACTATCAATGTCCTGTTTCAGTCAATTACTATCATCCTGACTGTCTGTCCATTCTGCTAAACTATCAATGTCCTGTTTCAGTCAATTACTATCATCCTGACTGTCTGTCCATTCTGCTAAACTATCCATGTCCTGTTTCAGTCAGTTACTATCATCCTGACTGTCTGTCCATTCTGCTAAACTATCAATGTCCTGTTTCAGTCAATTACTATCATCCTGACTCTCTGTCCATTCTGCTAAACTATCAATGTCCTGTTTCAGTCAATTACTATCATCCTGACTGTCTATCCATTCTGCTAAGCTACCCATGTCCTGTTTCAGTCAATTGCTATCATCCTGACTGCCTGTCCATTCTGCTAAACTATCAATGTCCAGTTTCAGTCAATTACTATCATCCAGACTGTCTGTCCATTCTGCTAAACTATCAATGTCCTGTTTCAGTCAATTACTATCATCCTGACTGTCTGTCCATTCTGCTAAATTATCTTTGTCCTGTTTCAGTCAATTACTATCATGCAGACTGTCTGTCCATTCTGCTAAACTATCAATGTCCTGTTTCAGTCAATTACTATCAGCCTGACTGTCTGTCCATTCTGCTAAATTATCAATGTCCTGTTTCAGTCAATTACTATCATCCTGACTGTCTGTCCATTCTGCTGAACTATCAATGTCCTGTTTCAGTCAATTACTATCATCCAGACTGTCTGTCCATTCTGCTAAATTATCATTGTCCTGTTTCAGTCAATTACTATCATCCTGACTGTCTGACCATTCTGCTAAACTATCCATGTCCTGTTTCAGTCAATTACTATCATCCTGACTGTCTGTCCATTCTGCTAGTCTATCAATGTCCTGTTTCAGTCAATTACTATCATCCTGACTGACTGTCCATTCTGCTAGTCTATCAATGTCCTGTTTCAGTCAATTACTATCATCCTGACTGTCTGTCCATTCTGCTAATCTATCAATGTCCTGTTTCAGTCAATTACTATCATCCTGACTGTCTGTCCATTCTGCTAAATTATCATTGTCCTGTTTCAGTCAATTACTATCATCCTGACTGTCTGTCCATTCTGCTAAATTATCAATGTCCTGTTTCAGTCAATTACTATCATCCTGACTCTCTATCCATTCTGCTAAACTATCAATGTCCTGTTTCAGTCAACTACAATCATCCTGACTGTGGTCCATTCTGCTAAACTATCCATGTCCAGTTTCAGTCAATTACTATCATCCTGACTGTCGGTCCATTCTGCTAAACTATCAATGTCCTGTTTCAGTCAATTACTATCATCCTGACTGTCTGTCCATTCTGCTAAACTATCCATGTCCTGTTTCAGTCAATTACTATCATCCTGACTGTCTGTCCATTCTGCTAAACTATCAATGTCCTGGGTCTGTCAATTACTATCATCCTGACTGTCGGTCCATTCTGCTAAACTATCAATGTCCTGTTTCAGTCAATTACTATCATCCTGACTGTCTATCCATTCTGCTAAACTATCCATGTCCTGTTTCAGTCAATTGCTATCATCCTGACTGTCTGTCCATTCTGCTAAACTATCAATGTCCTGTTTCAGTCAATTACTATCATCCTGACTGTCTGTCCATTCTGCTAAACTATCAATGTCCTGTTTCAGTCAATTACTATCATCCTGACTGTCTATCCATTCTGCTAAACTATCAATGTCCTGTTTCAGTCAATTACCATCATCCTGACTCTCTGTCCATTCTGCTAAACTATCAATGTCCTGTTTCAGTCAATTACTATCATCCTGACTGTCTGTCCATTCTGCTAAACTATCCTTGTCCTGTTTCAGTCAATTACTATCATCCTGACTCTCTGTCCATTCTGCTAAACTATCAATGTCCTGTTTCAGTCAATTACTATCATCCTGACTCTCTGTCCATTCTGCTAAACTATCAATGTCCTGTTGCAGTCAATTACTATCATCCTGACTGTCTGTCCATTCTGCTGAACTGTCAATGTCCTGTTTCAGTCAATTACTATCATCCAGACTGTCTGTCCATTCTGCTAAATTATCATTGTCCTGTTTCAGTCAATTACTATCATCCTGACTGTCTGACCATTCTGCTAAACTATCAATGTCCTGTTTCAGTCAATTACTATCATCCTGACTGTCTGTCCATTCTGCTAGTCTATCAATGTCCTGTTTCAGTCAATTACTATCATCCTGACTGTCTGTCCATTCTGCTAATCTATCAATGTCCTGTTTCAGTCAATTACTATCATCCTGACTGTCTGTCCATTCTGCTAAACTATCAATGTCCTGTGTCAGTGAATTACTATCATCCTGACTGTCGGTCCAATCTGCTAAACTATCAATGTCCTGTTTCAGTCAATTACTATCATCCTGACTGTCTATCCATTCTGCTAAACTACCCATGTCCTGTTTCAGTAAATTGCTATCATCCTGACTGCCTGTCCATTCTGCTAAACTATCAATGTCCTGTTTCAGTCAATTACTATCATCCAGACTGTCTGTCCATTCTGCTAAACTATCAATGTCCTGTTTCAGTCAATTACTATCATCCTGACTGTCTGTCCATTCTGCTAAATTATCTTTGTCCTGTTTCAGTCAATTACTATCATGCAGACTGTCTGTCCATTCTGCTAAACTATCAATGTCCTGTTTCAGTCAATTACTATCAGCCTGACTGTCTGTCCATTCTGCTAAATTATCAATGTCCTGTTTCAGTCAATTACTATCATCCTGACTGTCTGTCCATTCTGCTGAACTATCAATGTCCTGTTTCAGTCAATTACTATCATCCAGACTGTCTGTCCATTCTGCTAAGTTATCATTGTCCTGTTTCAGTCAATTACTATCATCCTGACTGTCTGTCCATTCTGCTAAACTATCCATGTCCTGTTTCAGTCAATTACTATCATCCTGACTGTCTGTCCATTCTGCTAGTCTATCAATGTCCTGTTTCAGTCAATTACTATCATCCTGACTGTCTGTCCATTCTGCTAAATTATCAATGTCCTGTTTCAGTCAATTACTATCATCCTGACTTTCTGTCCATTCTGCTAATCTATCATTGTCCTGTTTCAGTCAATTACTATGATCCTGACTGTCTGTCCATTCTGCTAAATTATCAATGTCCTGTTTCAGTCAATTACTATCATCCTGACTCTCTGTCCATTCTGCTAAACTTTCAATGTCCTGTTTCAGTCAATTACTATCATCCTGACTGTCTATCCATTCTGCTAAACTATCAATGTCCTGTTTCAGTCAACTACAATCATCCTGACTGTGGTCCATTCTGCTAAACTATCCATGTCCAGTTTCAGTCAATTACTATCATCCTGACTGTCGGTCCATTCTGCTAAACTATCAATGTCCTGTTTCAGTCAATTACTATCATCCTGACTGTCTGTCCATTCTGCTAAACTATCCATGTCCTGTTTCAGTCAATTACTATCATCCTGACTGTCTGTCCATTCTGCTAAACTATCAATGTCCTGTGTCAGTCAATTACTATCATCCTGACTGTCGGTCCATTCTGCTGAACTATCAATGTCCTGTTTCAGTCAATTACTATCATCCTGACTGTCTGTCCTTTCTGCTAGTCGATCAATGTCCTGTTTCAGTCAATTACTATCATCCTGACTGTCTGTCCATTCTGCTAGTCTATCAATGTCCTGTTTCAGTCAATTACTATCATCCTGACTGTCTGTCCATTCTGCTGATCTATCAATGTCCTGTTTCAGTCAATTACTATCATCCTGACTGTCTGTCCATTCTGCTAAATTATCAATGTCCTGTTTCAGTCAATTACTATCATCCTGACTCTCTGTCCATTCTGCTATACTTTCAATGTCCTGTTTCAGTCAATTACTAGCATCCTGACTGTCTATCCATTCTGCTAAACTATCAATGTCCTGTTTCAGTCAACTACAATCATCCTGACTGTGGTCCATTCTGCTAAACTATCCATGTCCAGTTTCAGTCAATTACTATCATCCTGACTGTCTGTCCATTCTGCTAAACTATCCATGTCCTGTTTCAGTCAATTACTATCATCCTGACTGTCTGTCCATTCTGCTAAACTATCAATGTCCTGTGTCAGTCAATTACTATCATCCTGACTGTCTGTCCATTCTGCTAAACTATCCATGTCCAGTTTCAGTCAATTACTATCATCCTGACTGCCTGTCCATTCTGCTAAACTATCAATGTCCTGTTTCAGTCAATTACTATCATCCAGACTGTCTGTCCATTCTGCTAAACTATCAATGTCCTGTTTCAGTCAATTACTATCATCCTGACTGTCTGTCCATTCTGCTAAATTATCTATGTCCTGTTTCAGTCAATTACTATCATGCAGACTGTCTGTCCATTCTGCTAAACTATCAATGTCCTGTTTCAGTCAATTACTATCAGCCTGACTGTCTGTCCATTCTGCTAAATTATCAATGTCCTGTTTCAGTCAATTACTATCATCCTGACTGTCTGTCCATTCTGCTGAACTATCAATGTCCTGTTTCAGTCAATTACTATCATCCAGACTGTCTGTCCATTCTGCTAAATTATCATTGTCCTGTTTCAGTCAATTACTATCATCCTGACTGTCTGACCATTCTGCTAAACTATCCATGTCCTGTTTCAGTCAATTACTATCATCCTGAATGTCTGTCCATTCTGCTATTCTATCAATGTCCTGTTTCAGTCAATTACTATCATCCTGACTGTCTGTCCATTCTGCTAGTCTATCAATGTCCTGTTTCAGTCAATTACTATCATCCTGACTGTCTGTCCATTCTGCTAATCTATCAATGTCCTGTTTCAGTCAATTACTATCATCCTGACTGTCTGTCCATTCTGCTAAATTATCATTCTCCTGTTTCAGTCAATTACTATCATCCTGACAGTCTGTCCATTCTGCTAAATTATCAATGTCCTGTTTCAGTCAATTACTATCATCCTGACTCTCTGTCCATTCTGCTAAACTTTCAATGTCCTGTTTCAGTCAATTACTATCATCCTGACTGTCTATCCATTCTGCTAAACTATCAATGTCCTGTTTCAGTCAACTACAATCATCCTGACTGTGGTCCATTCTGCTAAGCTATCCATGTCCAGTTTCAGTCAATTACTATCATCCTGACTGTCGGTCCATTCTGCTAAACTATCAATGTCCTGTTTCAGTCAATTACTATCATCCTGACTGTCTGTCCATTCTGCTAAACTATCCATGTCCTGTTTCAGTCAATTACTGTCATCCTGACTGTCTGTCCATTCTGCTCAACTATCAATGTCCTGTGTCAGTCAATTACTATCATCCTGACAGTCGGTCCATTCTGCTAAACTATCAATGTCCTGTTTCAGTCAATTACTATCATCCTGACTGTCTGTCCATTCTGCTCGTCTATCAATGTCCTGTTTCAGTCAATTACTATCATCCTGACTGTCTGTCCATTCTGCTAGTCTATCAATGTCCTGTTTCAGTCAATTACTATCATCCTGACTGTCTGTCCATTCTGCTAATCTATCAATGTCCTGTTTCAGTCAATTACTATCATCCTGACTGTCTGTCCATTCTGCTAAATTATCATTGTCCTGTTTCAGTCAATTACTATCATCCTGACTGTCTGTCCATTCTGCTAAATTATCTTTGTCCTGTTTCAGTCAATTACTATCATCCTGACTCTCTGTCCATTCTGCTAAACTATCAATGTCCTGTTTCAGTCAACTACAATCATCCTGACTGTGGTCCATTCTGCTAAACTATCCATGTCCAGTTTCAGTCAATTACTATCACCCTGACTGTCGGTCTATTCTGCTAAACTATCAATGTCCTGTTTCAGTCAATTACTATCATCCTGACTGTCTGTCCATTCTGCTAAACTATCCATGTCCTGTTTCAGTCAATTACTATCATCCTGACTGTCTGTCCATTCTGCTAAACTATCAATGTCCTGTGTCAGTCAATTACTATCATCCTGACTGTCGGTCCATTCTGCTGAACTATCAATGTCCTGTTTCAGTCAATTACTATCATCCTGACTGTCTGTCTTTTCTGCTAGTCGATCAATCTCCTGTTTCAGTCAATTACTATCATCCTGACTGTCTGTCCATTCTGCTAGTCTATCAATGTCCTGTTTCAGTCAATTACTATCATCCTGACTGTCTGTCCATTCTGCTGATCTATCAATGTCCTGTTTCAGTCAATTACTATCATCCTGACTGTCTGTCCATTCTGCTAAACTATCAATGTCCTGTGTCAGTCAATTACTATCATCCTGACTGTCTGTCCATTCTGCTAAACTATCCATGTCCAGTTTCAGTCAATTACTATCATCCTGACTGTCTGTCCATTCTGCTAAACTACCCATGTCCTGTTTCAGTAAATTGCTATCATCCTGACTGCCTGTCCATTCTGCTAAACTATCAATGTCCTGTTTCAGTCAATTACTATCATCCAGACTGTCTGTCCATTCTGCTAAACTATCAATGTCCTGTTTCAGTCAATTACTATCATCCTGACTGTCTGTCCATTCTGCTAAATTATCTTTGTCCTGTTTCAGTCAATTACTATCATGCAGACTGTCTGTCCATTCTGCTAAACTATCAATGTCCTGTTTCAGTCAATTACTATCAGCCTGACTGTCTGTCCATTCTGCTAAATTATCAATGTCCTGTTTCAGTCAATTACTATCATCCTGACTGTCTGTCCATTCTGCTGAACTATCAATGTCCTGTTTCAGTCAATTACTATCATCCAGACTGTCTGTCCATTCTGCTAAATTATCATTGTCCTGTTTCAGTCAATTACTATCATCCTGACTGTCTGACCATTCTGCTAAAGTATCCATGTCCTGTTTCAGTCAATTACTATCATCCTGAATGTCTGTCCATTCTGCTATTCTATCAATGTCCTGTTTCAGTCAATTACTATCATCCTGACTGTCTGTCCATTCTGCTAGTCTATCAATGTCCTGTTTCAGTCAATTACTATCATCCTGACTGTCTGTCCATTCTGCTAATCTATCAATGTCCTGTTTCAGTCAATTACTATCATCCTGACTGTCTGTCCATTCTGCTAAATTATCATTCTCCTGTTTCAGTCAATTACTATCATCCTGACTGTCTGTCCATTCTGCTAAATTATCAATGTCCTGTTTCAGTCAATTACTATCATCCTGACTCTCTGTCCATTCTGCTAAACTATCAATGTCCTGTTTCAGTCAATTACTATCATCCGGACTGTCTATCCATTCTGCTAAACTATCAATGTCCTGTTTCAGTCAACTACAATCATCCTGACTGTGGTCCATTCTGCTAAACTATCCATGTCCAGTTTCAGTCAATTACTATCATCCTGACTGTCGGTCCATTCTGCTAAACTATCAATGTCCTGTTTCAGTCAATTACTATCATCCTGACTGTCTGTCCATTCTGCTAAACTATCCATGTCCTGTTTCAGTCAATTACTATCATCCTGACTGTCTGTCCATTCTGCTAAACTATCAATGTCCTGTGTCAGTCAATTACTATCATCCTGACAGTCGGTCCATTCTGCTAAACTATCAATGTCCTGTTTCAGTCAATTACTATCATCCTGACTGTCTGTCCATTCTGCTCGTCTATCAATGTCCTGTTTCAGTCAATTACTATCATCCTGACTGTCTGTCCATTCTGCTAGTCTATCAATGTCCTGTTTCAGTCAATTACTATCATCCTGACTGTCTGTCCATTCTGCTAATCTATCAATGTCCTGTTTCAGTCAATTACTATCATCCTGAATGTCTGTCCATTCTGCTAAATTATCATTGTCCTGCTCCAGTCAATTACTATCATCCTGACTGTCTGTCCATTCTGCTAAATTATCAATGTCCTATTTCAGTCAATTACTATCATCCTGACTCTCTGTCCATTCTGCTAAACTTTCAATGTCCTGTTTCAGTCAATTGCTATCATCCTGACTGTCTATCCATTCTGCTAAACTATCAATGTCCTGTTTCAGTCAACTACAATCATCCTGACTGTGGTCCATTCTGCTAAACTATCCATGTCCAGTTTCAGTCAATTACTATCATCCTGACTGTCTGTCCATTCTGCTAAACTATCCATGTCCTGTTTCAGTCAATTACTATCATCCTGACTGTCTGTCCATTCTGCTAAACTATCAATGTCCTGTGTCAGTCAATTACTATCATCCTGACTGTCGGTCCATTCTACTAAACTATCAATGTCCTGTTTCAGTCAATTACTATCATCCTGACTGTCTATCCATTCTGCTAAACTATCCATGTCCTGTTTCAGTCAATTGCTATCATCCTGACTGTCTGTCCGTTCTGCTAAACTATCAATGTCCTGTTTCAGTCAATTACTATCATCCTGAATGTCTGTCCATTCTGCTAAACAATCAATGTCCTGTTTCAGTCAATTAATATCATCCTGACTGTCTGTCCATTCTGCTAAACTATCAATGTCCTGTTTCAGTCAATTACCATCATCCTGACTCTCTGTCCATTCTGCTAAACTATCAATGTCCTGTTTCAGTCAATTACTATCATTCTGACTCTCTGTCCATTCTGCTAAACTATCAATGTCCTGTTTCAGTCAATTACTATCATCCTGACTGTCTGTCCAATCTGCTAAACTATCCTTGTCCTGTTTCAGTCAATTACTATCATCCTGAATGTCTGTCCATTCTGCTGAATTATCATTGTCCTGTTTCAGTCAATTACTATCATCCTGACTGTCTGTCCATTCTGCTAAATTATCAATGTCCTGTTTCAGTCAATTACTGTCATCCTGACTCTCTGTCCATTCTGCTAAATTATCAATGTCCTGTTTCAGTCTATTACTATCATCCTGACTGTCTGTCCATTCTGCTAAACTATCAATGTCCTGTTTCAGTCAATTACTGTCATCCTGACTGTCTGTCCATTCTGCTAAACTATCAATGTCCTGTTTCAGTCAATTACTATCATCCTGACTCTCAGTCCAATCTGCTAAACTATCAATGTCCTGTTTCAGTCAATTACTATCATCCTGACTCTCTGTCCATTCTGCTAAACTATCAATGTCCTGTTTCAGTCAATTACTATCATCCTGACTGTCTGTCCATTCTGCTGAACTGTCAATGTCCTGTTTCAGTCAATTACTATCATCCAGACTGTCTGTCCATTCTGCGAAATTATCATTGTCCTGTTTCAGTCAATTACTATCATCCTGACTGTCTGTCCATTCTGCTAAACTATCAATGTCCTGTGTCAGTCAATTACTATCATCCTGACTGTCGGTCCATTCTGCTAAACTATCAATGTCCTGTTTCAGTCAATTACTATCATCCTGACTGTCTATCCATTCTGCTAAACTATCCATGTCCTGTTTCAGTCAATTGCTATCATCCTGACTGTCTGTCCGTTCTGCTAAACTATCCTTGTCCTGTTTCAGTCAATTACTATCATCGTGACTGTCTGTCCATTCTGCTAAACTATCAATGTCCTGTTTCAGTCAATTACTATCATCCTGACTGTCTGTCCATTCTGCTAAACTATCAATGTCCTGTTTCAGTCAATTACCATCATCCTGACTCTCTGTCCATTCTGCTAAACTATCAATGTCCTGTTTCAGTCAATTACTATCATCCTGACTGTCTGTCCATTCTGCTAAACTATCAATGTCCTGTTTCAGTCAATTACTATCATCCTGACTGTCTGTCCATTCTGCTAAACTATCCTTGTCCTGTTTCAGTCAATTACTATCATCCTGAATGTCTGTCCATTCTGCTGAATTATCATTGTCCTGTTTCAGTCAATTACTATCATCCTGACTGTCTGTCCATTCTGCTAAATTATCAATGTCCTGTTTCAGTCAATTACTGTCATCCTGACTCTCTGTCCATTCTGCTAAATTATCAATGTCCTGTTTCAGTCTATTACTATCATCCTGACTCTCTGTCCATTCTGCTAAACTATCAATGTCCTGTTTCAGTCAATTACTGTCATCCTGACTGTCTGTCCATTCTGCTAAACTATCAATGTCCTGTTTCAGTCAATTACTATCATCCTGACTCTCTGTCCATTCTGCTAAACTATCAATGTCCTGTTTCAGTCAATTACTATCATCCTGACTGTCTGTCCATTCTGCTGAACTGTCAATGTCCTGTTTCAGTCAATTACTATCATCCAGACCGTCTGTCCATTCTGCTAAATTATCAATGTCCTGTTTCAGTCAATTACTATCATCCTGACTGTCTGTCCATTCTGCTGAATTATCATTGTCCTGTTTCAGTCAATTACTATCATCCTGACTGTCTGTCCATTCTGCTAAACTATCCATGTCCTGTTTCAGTCAATTACTATCATCCTGACTGTCTGTCCATTCTGCTAAACTATCAATGTCCTGTTTCAGTCAATTACTATCATCCTGACTGTCTGTCCATTCTGCTAAATTATCAATGTCCTGTTTCAGTCAATTACTGTCATCCTGACTCTCTGTCCATTCTGCTAAATTATCAATGTCCTGTTTCAGTCTATTACTATCATCCTGACTGTCTGTCCATTCTGCTAAACTATCAATGTCCTGTTTCAGTCAATTACTGTCATCCTGACTGTCTGTCCATTCTGCTAAACTATCAATGTCCTGTTTCAGTCAATTACTATCATCCTGACTCTCTGTCCAATCTGCTAAACTATCAATGTCCTGTTTCAGTCAATTACTATCATCCTGACTCTCTGTCCATTCTGCTAAACTATCAATGTCCTGTTTCAGTCAATTACTATCATCCTGACTGTCTGTCCATTCTGCTGAACTGTCAATGTCCTGTTTCAGTCAATTACTATCATCCAGACTGTCTGTCCATTCTGCTAAATTATCATTGTCCTGTTTCAGTCAATTACTATCATCCTGACTGTCTGTCCATTCTGCTAAACTATCAATGTCCTGTGTCAGTCAATTACTATCATCCTGACTGTCGGTCCATTCTGCTAAACTATCAATGTCCTGTTTCAGTCAATTACTATCATCCTGACTGTCTATCCATTCTGCTAAACTATCCATGTCCTGTTTCAGTCAATTGCTATCAGCCTGACTGTCTGTCCGTTCTGCTAAACTATCCTTGTCCTGTTTCAGTCAATTACTATCATCCTGACTGTCTGTCCATTCTGCTAAACTATCAATGTCCTGTTTCAGTCAATTACCATCATCCTGACTCTCTGTCCATTCTGCTAAACTATCAATGTCCTGTTTCAGTCAATTACTATCATCCTGACTGTCTGTCCATTCTGCTAAACTATCAATGTCCTGTTTCAGTCAATTACTATCATCCTGACTGTCTGTCCATTCTGCTAAACTATCCTTGTCCTGTTTCAGTCAATTACTATCATCCTGAATGTCTGTCCATTCTGCTGAATTATCATTGTCCTGTTTCAGTCAATTACTATCATCCTGACTGTCTGTCCATTCTGCTAAATTATCAATGTCCTGTTTCAGTCAATTACTGTCATCCTGACTCTCTGTCCATTCTGCTAAATTATCAATGTCCTGTTTCAGTCTATTACTATCATCCTGACTCTCTGTCCATTCTGCTAAACTATCAATGTCCTGTTTCAGTCAATTACTGTCATCCTGACTGTCTGTCCATTCTGCTAAACTATCAATGTCCTGTTTCAGTCAATTACTATCATCCTGACTCTCTGTCCAATCTGCTAAACTATCAATGTCCTGTTTCAGTCAATTACTATCATCCTGACTCTCTGTCCATTCTGCTAAACTATCAATGTCCTGTTTCAGTCAATTACTATCATCCTGACTGTCTGTCCATTCTGCTGAACTGTCAATGTCCTGTTTCAGTCAATTACTATCATCCAGACCGTCTGTCCATTCTGCTAAATTATCAATGTCCTGTTTCAGTCAATTACTATCATCCTGACTGTCTGACCATTCTGCTAAACTATCCATGTCCTGTTTCAGTCAATTACTATCATCCTGACTGTCTGTCCATTCTGCTAGTCTATCAATGTCCTGTTTCAGTCAATTACTATCATCCTGACTGTCTGTCCATTCTGCTAGTCTATCAATGTCCTGTTTCAGTCAATTACTATCAACCTGACTGTCTGTCCATTCTGCTAGTCTATCAATGTCCTGTTTCAGTCAATTACTATCATCCTGACTGTCTGTCCATTCTGCTAGTCTATCAATGTCCTGTTTCAGTCAATTACTATCATCCTGACTGTCTGTCCATTCTGCTAATCTATCAATGTCCTGTTTCAGTCAATTACTATCATCCTGACTGTCTGTCCATTCTGCTGAATTATCATTCTCCTGTTTCAGTCAATTACTATCATCCTGACTGTCTGTCCATTCTGCTAAATTATCAATGTCCTGTTTCAGTCAATTACTGTCATCCTGACTCTCTGTCCATTCTGCTAAATTATCAATGTCCTGTTTCAGTCTATTACTATCATCCTGACTGTCTGTCCATTCTGCTAAACTATCAATGTCCTGTTTCAGTCAATTACTGTCATCCTGACTGTCTGTCCATTCTGCTAAACTATCAATGTCCTGTTTCAGTCAATTACTATCATCCTGACTCTCTGTCCAATCTGCTAAACTATCAATGTCCTGTTTCAGTCAATTACTATCATCCTGACTCTCTGTCCATTCTGCTAAACTATCAATGTCCTGTTTCAGTCAATTACTATCATCCTGACTGTCTGTCCATTCTGCTGAACTGTCAATGTCCTGTTTCAGTCAATTACTATCATCCAGACTGTCTGTCCATTCTGCTAAATTATCATTGTCCTGTTTCAGTCAATTACTATCATCCTGACTGTCTGTCCATTCTGCTAAACTATCAATGTCCTGTGTCAGACAATTACTATCATCCTGACTGTCGGTCCATTCTGCTAAACTATCAATGTCCTGTTTCAGTCAATTACTATCATCCTGACTGTCTATCCATTCTGCTAAACTATCCATGTCCTGTTTCAGTCAATTGCTATCATCCTGACTGTCTGTCCGTTCTGCTAAACTATCCTTGTCCTGTTTCAGTCAATTACTATCATCCTGACTGTCTGTCCATTCTGCTAAACTATCAATGTCCTGTTTCAGTCAATTACTATCATCCAGACTGTCTGTCCATTCTGCTAAATTATCATTGTCCTGTTTCAGTCAATTACTATCATCCTGACTGTCTGTCCATTCTGCTAAACTATCAATGTCCTGTGTCAGTCAATTTCTATCATCCTGACTGTCGGTCCATTCTGCTAAACTATCAATGTCCTGTTTCAGTCAATTACTATCATCCTGACTGTCTATCCATTCTGCTAAACTATCCATGTCCTGTTTCAGTCAATTGCTATCATCCTGCCTGTCTGTCCGTTCTGCTAAACTATCCTTGTCCTGTTTCAGTCTATTACTATCATCCTGACTGTCTGTCCATTCTGCTAAACTATCAATGTCCTGTTTCAGTCAATTACTATCATCCTGACTCTCTGTCCAATCTGCTAAACTATCAATGTCCTGTTTCATTCAATTACTATCATGCTGACTGTCTGTCCATTCTGCTAAACTATCCATGTCCTGTTTCAGTCAATTACTATCATCCTGACTGTCTGTCCATTCTGCTGAACTGTCAATGTCCTGTTTCAGTCAATTACTATCATCCAGACCGTCTGTCCATTCTGCTAAATTATCAATGTCCTGTTTCAGTCAATTACTATCATCCTGACTGTCTGTCCATTCTGCTATTCTATCAATGTCCTGTTTCAGTCAATTACTATCATCCTGACTGTATGTCCATTCTGCTAGTCTATCAATGTCCTGTTTCAGTCAATTACTATCAACCTGACTGTCTGTCCATTCTGCTAGTCTATCAATGTCCTGTTTCAGTCAATTACTATCATCCTGACTGTCTGTCCATTCTGCTAGTCTATCAATGTCCTGTTTCAGTCAATTACTATCATCCTGACTGTCTGTCCATTCTGCTAATCTATCAATGTCCTGTTTCAGTCAATTACTATCATCCTGACTGTCTGTCCATTCTGCTGAATTATCATTCTCCTGTTTCAGTCAATTACTATCATCCTGACTGTCTGTCCATTTAGCTAAATTATCAATGTCCTGTTTCAGTCAATTACTGTCATCCTGACTCTCTGTCCATTCTGCTAAATTATCAATGTCCTGTTTCAGTCTATTACTATCATCCTGACTGTCTGTCCATTCTGCTAAACTATCAATGTCCTGTTTCAGTCAATTACTGTCATCCTGACTGTCTGTCCATTCTGCTAAACTATCAATGTCCTGTTTCAGTCAATTACTATCATCCTGACTCTCTGTCCAATCTGCTAAACTATCAATGTCCTGTTTCAGTCAATTACTATCATCCTGACTCTCTGTCCATTCTGCTAAACTATCAATGTCCTGTTTCAGTCAATTACTATCATCCTGACTGTCTGTCCATTCTGCTAAACTATCAATGTCCTGTGTCAGTCAATTACTGTCATCCTGACTGTCTGTCCATTCTGCTAAACTATCAATGTCCTGTTTCAGTCAATTACTATCATCCTGACTCTCTGTCCAATCTGCTAAACTATCAATGTCCTGTTTCAGTCAATTACTATCATCCTGACTCTCTGTCCATTCTGCTAAACTATCAATGTCCTGTTTCAGTCAATTACTATCATCCTGACTGTCTGTCCATTCTGCTGAACTGTCAATGTCCTGTTTCAGTCAATTACTATCATCCAGACTGTCTGTCCATTCTGCTAAATTATCATTGTCCTGTTTCAGTCAATTACTATCATCCTGACTGTCTGTCCATTCTGCTAAACTATCAATGTCCTGTGTCAGTCAATTACTATCATCCTGACTGTCGGTCCATTCTGCTAAACTATCAATGTCCTGTTTCAGTCAATTACTATCATCCTGACTGTCTATCCATTCTGCTAAACTATCCATGTCCTGTTTCAGTCAATTGCTATCATCCTGACTGTCTGTCCGTTCTGCTAAACTATCCTTGTCCTGTTTCAGTCAATTACTATCATCCTGACTGTCTGTCCATTCTGCTAAACTATCAATGTCCTGTTTCAGTCAATTACTATCATCCAGACTGTCTGTCCATTCTGCTAAATTATCATTGTCCTGTTTCAGTCAATTACTATCATCCTGACTGTCTGTCCATTCTGCTAAACTATCAATGTCCTGTGTCAGTCAATTACTATCATCCTGACTGTCGGTCCATTCTGCTAATCTATCAATGTCCTGTTTCAGTCAATTACTATCATCCTGACTGTCTATCCATTCTGCTAAACTATCCATGTCCTGTTTCAGTCAATTGCTATCATCCTGACTGTCTGTCCGTTCTGCTAAACTATCCTTGTCCTGTTTCAGTCAATTACTATCATCCTGACTGTCTGTCCATTCTGCTAAACTATCAATGTCCTGTTTCAGTCAATTACTATCATCCTGACTCTCTGTCCAATCTGCTAAACTATCAATGTCCTGTTTCAGTCAATTACTATCATCCTGACTCTCTGTCCATTCTGCTAAACTATCAATGTCCTGTTTCAGTCAATTACTATCATCCTGACTGTCTGTCCATTCTGCTGAACTGTCAATGTCCTGTTTCAGTCAATTACTATCATCCAGACCGTCTGTCCATTCTGCTAAATTATCAATGTCCTGTTTCAGTCAATTACTATCATCCTGACTGTCTGACCATTCTGCTAAACTATCCATGTCCTGTTTCAGTCAATTACTATCATCCTGACTGTCTGTCCATTCTGCTAGTCTATCAATGTCCTGTTTCAGTCAATTACTATCATCCTGACTGTCTGTCCATTCTGCTAGTCTATCAATGTCCTGTTTCAGTCAATTACTATCAACCTGACTGTCTGTCCATTCTGCTAGTCTATCAATGTCCTGTTTCAGTCAATTACTATCATCCTGACTGTCTGTCCATTCTGCTAGTCTATCAATGTCCTGTTTCAGTCAATTACTATCATCCTGACTGTCTGTCCATTCTGCTAATCTATCAATGTCCTGTTTCAGTCAATTACTATCATCCTGACTGTCTGTCCATTCTGCTGAATTATCATTCTCCTGTTTCAGTCAATTACTATCATCCTGACTGTCTGTCCATTCTGCTAAATTATCAATGTCCTGTTTCAGTCAATTACTGTCATCCTGACTCTCTGTCCATTCTGCTAAATTATCAATGTCCTGTTTCAGTCTATTACTATCATCCTGACTGTCTGTCCATTCTGCTAAACTATCAATGTCCTGTTTCAGTCAATTACTGTCATCCTGACTGTCTGTCCATTCTGCTAAACTATCAATGTCCTGTTTCAGTCAATTACTATCATCCTGACTCTCAGTCCAATCTGCTAAACTATCAATGTCCTGTTTCAGTCAATTACTATCATCCTGACTCTCTGTCCATTCTGCTAAACTATCAATGTCCTGTTTCAGTCAATTACTATCATCCTGACTGTCTGTCCATTCTGCTGAACTGTCAATGTCCTGTTTCAGTCAATTACTATCATCCAGACTGTCTGTCCATTCTGCTAAATTATCATTGTCCTGTTTCAGTCAATTACTATCATCCTGACTGTCTGTCCATTCTGCTAAACTATCAATGTCCTGTGTCAGTCAATTACTATCATCCTGACTGTCGGTCCATTCTGCTAAACTATCAATGTCCTGTTTCAGTCAATTACTATCATCCTGACTGTCTATCCATTCTGCTAAACTATCCATGTCCTCTTTCAGTCAATTGCTATCATCCTGACTGTCTGTCCGTTCTGCTAAACTATCCTTGTCCTGTTTCAGTCAATTACTATCATCCTGACTGTCTGTCCATTCTGCTAAACTATCAATGCCCTGTTTCAGTCAATTACTATCATCCAGACTGTCTGTCCATTCTGCTAAATTATCATTGTCCTGTTTCAGTCAATTACTATCATCCTGACTGTCTGTCCATTCTGCTAAACTATCAATGTCCTGTGTCAGTCAATTCCTATCATCCTGACTGTCGGTCCATTCTGCTAAACTATCAATGTCCTGTTTCAGTCAATTACTATCATCCTGACTGTCTATCCATTCTGCTAAACTATCCATGTCCTGTTTCAGTCAATTGCTATCATCCTGACTGTCTGTCCGTTCTGCTAAACTATCCTTGTCCTGTTTCAGTCAATTACTATCATCCTGACTGTCTGTCCATTCTGCTAAACTATCAATGTCCTGTTTCAGTCTATTACTATCATCCTGACTGTCTGTCCATTCTGCTAAACTATCAATGTCCTGTTTCAGTCAATTACTATCATCCTGACTCTCTGTCCAATCTGCTAAACTATCAATGTCCTGTTTCAGTCAATTACTATCATCCTGACTCTCTGTCCATTCTGCTAAACTATCAATGTCCTGTTTCAGTCAATTACTATCATCCTGACTGTCTGTCCATTCTGCTGAACTGTCAATGTCCTGTTTCAGTCAATTACTATCATCCAGACCGTCTGTCAATTCTACTAAATTATCAATGTCCTGTTTCAGTCAATTACTATCATCCTAACTCTCTGTCCATTCTGCTAAACTTTCAATGTCCTGTTTCAGTCAATTACTATCATCCTGACTGTCTATCCATTCTGCTAAACTATCAATGTCCTGTTTCAGTCCACTACAATCATCCTGACTGTGGTCCATTCTGCTAAACTATCCATGTCCAGTTTCAGTCAATTACTATCATCCTGACTGTCGGTCCATTCTGCTAAACTATCAATGTCATGTTTCAGTCAATTACTATCATCCTGACTGTCTGTCCATTCTGCTAAACTATCCATGTCCTGTTTCAGTCAATTACTATCATCCTGACTGTCTGTCCATTCTGCTAAACTATCAATGTCCTGTGTCAGTCAATTACTATCATCCTGACAGTCGGTCCATTCTGCTAAACTATCAATGTCCTGTTTCAGTCAATTACTATCATCCTGACTGTCTGTCCATTCTGCTCGTCTATCAATGTCCTGTTTCAGTCAATTACTATCATCCTGACTGTCTGTCCATTCTGCTAGTCTATCAATGTCCTGTTTCAGTCAATTACTATCATCCTGACTGTCTGTCCATTCTGCTAATCTATCAATGTCCTGTTTCAGTCAATTACTATCATCCTGACTGTCTGTCCATTCTGCTAAATTATCATTGTCCTGTTTCAGTCAATTACTATCATCCTGACTGTCTGTCCATTCTGCTAAATTATCAATGTCCTGTTTCAGTCAATTACTATCATCCTGACTCACTGTCCATTCTGCTAAACTTTCAATGTCCTGTTTCAGTCAATTGCTATCATCCTGACTGTCTATCCATTCTGCTAAACTATCAATGTCCTGTTTCAGTCAACTACAATCATCCTGACTGTGGTCCATTCTGCTAAACTATCCATGTCCAGTTTCAGTCAATTACTATCATCCTGACTGTCTGTCCATTCTGCTAAACTATCCATGTCCTGTTTCAGTCAATTACTATCATCCTGACTGTCTGTCCATTCTGCTAAACTATCAATGTCCTGTGTCAGTCAATTACTATCATCCTGACTGTCGGTCCATTCTACTAAACTATCAATGTCCTGTTTCAGTCAATTACTATCATCCTGACTGTCTATCCATTCTGCTATACTATCCATGTCCTGTTTCAGTCAATTGCTATCATCCTGACTGTCTGTCCGTTCTGCTAAACTATCAATGTCCTGTTTCAGTCAATTACTATCATCCTGACTGTCTGTCCATTCTGCTAAAATATCAATGTCCTGTTTCACTCAATTACTATCATCCTGACTGTCTGTCCATTCTGCTAAACTATCAATGTCCTGTTTCAGTCAATTACCATCATCCTGACTCTCTGTCCATTCTGCTAAACTATCAATGTCCTGTTTCAGTCAATTACTATTATTCTGACTCTCTGTCCATTCTGCTAAACTATCAATGTCCTGTTTCAGTCAATTACTATCATCCTGACTGTCTGTCCATTCTGCTAAACTATCCTTGTCCTGTTTCAGTCAATTACTATCATCCTGAATGTCTGTCCATTCTGCTGAATTATCATTGTCCTGTTTCAGTCAATTACTATCATCCTGACTGTCTGTCCATTCTGCTAAACTATCCATGTCCTGTTTCAGTCAATTACTATCATCCTGACTGTCTGTCCATTCTGCTAAACTATCAATGTCCTGTTTCAGTCAATTACTATCATCCTGACTGTCTGTCCATTCTGCTAAATTATCAATGTCCTGTTTCAGTCAATTACTGTCATCCTGACTCTCTGTCCATTCTGCTAAATTATCAATGTCCTGTTTCAGTCTATTACTATCATCCTGACTGTCTGTCCATTCTGCTAAACTATCAATGTCCTGTTTCAGTCAATTA
This sequence comes from Heterodontus francisci, assembly GCF_036365525.1. Lineage (NCBI taxonomy): Eukaryota > Metazoa > Chordata > Chondrichthyes > Heterodontiformes > Heterodontidae > Heterodontus > Heterodontus francisci. The sequence goes on along the minus strand of NC_090398.1, from coordinate 69,047,497 downwards.
CTGTCATCCTGACTGTCTGTCCATTCTGCTAAACTATCAATGTCCTGTTTCAGTCAATTACTATCATCCTGACTCTCTGTCCAATCTGCTAAACTATCAATGTCCTGTTTCAGTCAATTACTATCATCCTGACTCTCTGTCCATTCTGCTAAACTATCAATGTCCTGTTTCAGTCAATTACTATCATCCTGACTGTCCATTCTGCTGAACTGTCAATGTCCTGTTTCAGTCAATTACTGTCATCCAGACTGTCTGTCCATTCTGCTAAATTATCATTGTCCTGTTTCAGTCAGTTACTATCATCCTGACTGTCTGTCCATTCTGCTAAACTATCAAAATCCTGTGTCAGTCAATTACTATCATCCTGAATGTCGGTCCATTCTGCTAAACTATCAATGTCCTGTTTCAGTCAATTACTATCATTTTGACTGTCTATCCATTCTGCTAAACTATCCATGTCCTGTTTCAGTCAATTGCTATCATCCTGACTGTCTGTCCGTTCTGCTAAACTATCCTTGTCCTGTTTCAGTCAATTACTATCATCCTGACTGTCTGTCCATTCTGCTAAACTATCAATGTCCTGTTTCAGTCAATTACTATCATCCTGACTGTCTGTCCATTCTGCTAAACTATCAATGTCCTGTTTCAGTCAATTACCATCATCCTGACTCTCTGTCCATTCTGCTAAACTATCAATGTCCTGTTTCAGTCAATTACTATCATCCTGACTGTCTGTCCATTCTGCTAAACTATCAATCTCCTGTTTCAGTCAATTACTATCATCCTGACTGTCTGTCCATTCTGCTAAACTATCCTTGTCCTGTTTCAGTCAATTACTATCATCCTGAATGTCTGTCCATTCTGCTGAATTATCATTGTCCTGTTTCAGTCAATTACTATCATCCTGACTGTCTGTCCATTCTGCTAAATTATCAATGTCCTGTTTCAGTCAATTACTGTCATCCTGACTCTCTGTCCATTCTGCTAAATTATCAATGTCCTGTTTCAGTCTATTACTATCATCCTGACTCTCTGTCCATTCTGCTAAACTATCAATGTCCTGTTTCAGTCAATTACTGTCATCCTGACTGTCTGTCCATTCTGCTAAACTATCAATGTCCTGTTTCAGTCAATTACTATCATCCTGACTCTCTGTCCAATCTGCTAAACTATCAATGTCCTGTTTCAGTCAATTACTATCATCCTGACTCTCTGTCCATTCTGCTAGACTATCAATGTCCTGTTTCAGTCAATTACTATCATCCTGACTGTCTGTCCATTCTGCTGAACTGTCAATGTCCTGTTTCTGTCAATTACTATCATCCAGACCGTCTGTCCATTCTGCTAAATTATCAATGTCCTGTTTCAGTCAATTACTATCATCCTGACTGTCTGACCATTCTGCTAAACTATCCATGTCCTGTTTCAGTCAATTACTATCATCCTGACTGTCTGTCCATTCTGCTAGTCTATCAATGTCCTGTTTCAGTCAATTACTATCATCCTGACTGTCTGTCCGTTCTGCTAGTCTATCAATGTCCTGTTTCAGTCAATTACTATCATCCTGACTGTCTGTCCATTCTGCTAGTCTATCAATGTCCTGTTTCAGTCAATTACTATCATCCTGACTGTCTGTCCATTCTGCTAGTCTATCAATGTCCTGTTTCAGTCAATTACTATCATCCTGACTGTCTGTCCATTCTGCTAATCTATCAATGTCCTGTTTCAGTCAATTACTATCATCCTGACTGTCTGTCCATTCTGCTGAATTATCATTGTCCTGTTTCAGTCAATTACTATCATCCTGACTGTCTGTCCATTCTGCTAAATTATCAATGTCCTGTCTCAGTCAATTACTGTCATCCTGACTCTCTGTCCATTCTGCTAAATTATCAATGTCCTGTTTCAGTCTATTACTATCATCCTGACTGTCTGTCCATTCTGCTAAACTATCAATGTCCTGTTTCAGTCAATTACTATCATCCTGACTCTCTGTCCATTCTGCTAAACTATCAATGTCCTGTTTCAGTCAATTACTATCATCCTGACTCTCTGTCCATTCTGCTAAACTATCAATGTCCTGTTTCAGTCAATTACTATCATCCTGACTGTCTGTCCATTCTGCTAAACTATCAATGTCCTGTTTCAGTCAATTACTATCATCCTGACTGTCTGTCCATTCTGCTAAACTATCAATGTCCTGTTTCAGTCAATTACTATCATCCTGACTGTCTGTCCATTCTGCTAAATTATCAATGTCCTGTTTCAGTCAATTACTATCATCCTGACTCTCTGTCCATTCTGCTAAACTATCAATGTCCTGTTTCAGTCAATTACTATCATCCTGACTGTCTGTCCAGTCTGCTAAACTATCAATGTCCTGTTTCAGTCAATTACTTTCATCCTGACTCTGTCCATTCTGCTAAACTATCAATGTCCTGTTTCAGTCAATTACTATCATCCAGACTGTCTGTCCATTCTGCTAAACTATCAATGTCCTGTTTCAGTCAATTACTATCATCCTGACTCTCTGTCCATTCTGCTAAACTATCAATGTCCTGTTTCAGTCAATTACTATCATCCTGACTGTCTGTCCATTCTGCTAAACTATCAATGTCCTGTTTCAGTCAATTACTATCATCATGACTGTCTATCCATTCTGCTAAACTATCCATGTCCTGTTTCAGTCAATTACTATCATCCTGACTGTCTGTCAATTCTGCTAAATTATCAATGTCCTGTTTCAGTCAGTTACTATCATCCTGACTCTCTGTCCATTCTGCTAAACTATCAATATCCTTTTTCAGTCAATTACTATCATCCTGACTCTCTGTCCATTCTGCTAAACTATCAATGTCCTGTTTCAGTCAATTACTATCATCCTGACTCTCTGTCCATTCTGCTAAACTATCAATGTCCTGTTTCAGTCAATTACTATCATCCTGACTCTCTGTCCATTCTGCTAAACTATCAATGTCCTGTTTCAGTCAATTACTATCATCCTGACTGTCTGTCCATTCTGCTAAACTATCAATGTCCTGTTTCAGTCAATTACTATCATCCTGACTGTCTGTCCATTCTGCTAAACTATCAATGTCCTGTTTCAGTCAATTACTATCATCCTGACTGTCTGTCCATTCTGCTAAATTATCAATGTCCTGTTTCAGTCAATTACTATCATCCTGACTCTCTGTCCATTCTGCTAAACTATCAATGTCCTGTTTCAGTCAATTACTATCATCCTGACTGTCTGTCCATTCTGCTGAACTATCAATGTCCTGTTTCAGTCAATTACTATCATCCTGACTCTGTCCATTCTGCTAAACTATCAATGTCCTGTTTCAGTCAATTACTATCATCCTGACTGTCTGTCCATTCTGCTAAACTATCAATGTCCTGTTTCAGTCAATTACTATCATCCTGACTCTCTGTCCATTCTGCTAAACTATCAATGTCCTGTTTCAGTCAATTACTATCATCCTGACTCTCTGTCCATTCTGCTAAACTATCAATGTCCTGTTTCAGTCAATTACTATCATCATGACTGTCTATCCATTCTGCTAAACTATTCATGTCCTGTTTCAGTCAATTACTATCATCCTGACTGTCTATCCATTCTGCTAATATATCCATGTCCTGTTTCAGTCAATTACCATCATCCTGACTGTCTATCCATTCTGCTAAACTATCAATGTCCTGTTTCAGTCAATTACTATCATCCTGACTGTCTATCCATTCTGCTAAACAATCAATGTCCTGTTTCAGTCAATTACTATCATCCTGACTGTCTATCCATTCTGCTGAACTATCTATGTCCTGTTTCAGTCAATTACTATCATCCTGACTGTCTATCCATTCTGCTAATCTATCAATGTCCTGTTTCAGTCAATTACTATCATCCTGACTGTCTATCCATTCTGCTAAACTTTTCATGTCCTGTTTCAGTCAATTACTATCATCCTGACTGTCTGTCCATTCTGCTAAACTATCCATGTCCTGTTTCAGTCAATTACTATCATCCTGACTGTCTGTCCATTCTGCTAAACTATCAATGTCCTGTTTCAGTCAATTACTATCATCCTGACTGTCTGTCCATTCTGCTAAACTATCAATGTCCTGTCTCAGTCAATTACTATCATCCTGACTGTCTGTCCATTCTGCTAAACTATCCATGTCCTGTTTCAGTCAATTATTTTCATCCTGACTGTCTGTCCATTCTGCTAAACTATCAATGTCCTGTTTCAGTCATTTACTATCATCCTGACTGTCTATCCATTCTGCTAAACTATCCATGTCCTGTTTCAGTCAATTACTATCATCCTGACCGTCTATCCATTCTGCTAAACTATCCACGTCCTGTTTCAGTCAATTACTATCATCCTGACAGTCTGTCCATTCTGCTCAGCTATCCATGTCCTGTTTCAGTCAATTACTATCATCCTGACTGTCTATCCATTCTGCTAAACAATCCATGTCCTGTTTCAGTCAATTACTATCATCCTGACTGTCTATCCATTCTGCTAAACTATCCATGTCCTGTTTCAGTCAATTACTATCATCCTGACTCTCTGTCCATTCGACTAACCTATCAATGTCCAGTTTCAGTCAATTACTATCATCCTGACTGTCTGTCCATTCTGCTAAACTAGCAATGTCCTGTTTCAGTCAATTACTATCATCCTGTCTCTCCGTCCATTCTGCAAACCTATCAATGCCCAGTTTCAGTCAATTACTATCATCCTGACTGTCTGTCCATTCTGCTAAACTATCAATATCCTTTTTCAGTCAATTACTATCATCCTGACTGTCTATCCATTCTGCTAAACTATCAATGTCCTGTTTCAGTCAATTACTATCATCCTGATCCTCTGTCCATTCTGCTAAACTTTCCATGTCTTGTTTCAGTCAATTACTATCATCCTGACTGTCTGTCCATTCTGCTAAACTATCCATGTCCTGTTTCATTCAATTACTATCATCCTGACTGTCTGTCCATTCTGCTAAAATATCAATGTCCTGTTTCAGTCAATTACTATCATCCTGAATCTCTGTCCATTCTGCTAAACTATCAATGTCCTGTTTCAGTCAATTACTATCATCCTGACTGTCTGTCCATTCTGCTAAACTATCAATGTCCTGTTTCAGTCAATTACTATCGTCCTGACTGTCTATCCATTCTGCTAAAATATCAATGTCCTGTTTCAGTCAATTACTATCATCCTGACTGTCTGTCCATTCTGCTAAACTATCAATGTCCTGTTTCAGTCAATTACTATCATCCTGACTGTCTATCCATTCTGCTAACTTATCAATGTCCTGTTTCAGTCAATTACTATCATCCTGACTGTCTATCCATTCTGCTAAATTATCAATGTCCTGTTTCAGTCAATTACTATCATCCTGACACTCTGTCCATTCTGCTAAACTATCAATGTCCTGTTTCAGTCAATTACTATCATCCTGACTGTCTGTCCATTCTGCTAAACTATCAATGTCCTGTTTCAGTCAATTACTATCATCCTGACTATCTGTCCATTCTGCTAAACTATCAATGTCCTGTTTCAGTCAATTACTATCATCCTGAGGGTCTATCCATTCTGCTAAAATATCAATGTCCTGTTCCAGTCAATTACTATCATCCTGACTGTCTGACCATTCTGCTAAACTATCAATGTCCTGTTTCAGTCAATTACTATCATCCTGACTGTCTGTCCATTCTGCTAACCTATCAATGTCCTGTTTCAGTCAATTACTATCATCCTGACTGTCTGTCCATTCTGCTAAACTATCAATGTCCTGTTTCAGTCAATTACTATCATCCTGACTGTCTGTCCATTCTGCTAAACTATCAATGTCCTGTTTCAGTCAATTACTATCATCCTGACTGTCTGTCCATTCTGCTAAACTATCAATTTCCTGTTTCAGTCAATTACTATCATCCTGAGGGTCTGTCCATTCTGCTAAAATATCAATGTCCTGTTCCAGTCAATTACTATCATCCTGACTGTCTGACCATTCTGCTAACCAATCAATGTCCTGTTTCAGTCAATTACTGTCATCCTGACTGTCTGTCCATTCTGCTAACCTATCAATGTCCTGTTTCAGTCAATTACCATCATCCTGAATGTCTGTCCATTCTGCTAAACTATCCATGTCCTGTTTCAGTCAATTACTATCATCCTGACTGACGGTCCATTCTACTAAACTATCAATGTCCTGTTTCTGTCAATTACTATCATCCTGACTCTCTGTCCATTCCGCTAAACTATCCATGTCCTGTTTCAGTCAATTACTATCATCCTGACTGTCGGTCCATTCTGCCAAACTATCAATGTCCTGTTTCAGTCAATTACTATCATCCTGACTGTCTGTCCATTCTGCTAAGCCTTCAGTGTCCTGTTTCAGTCAATTGCTATCATCCTGACTGTCTGTCCATTCTGCTAAAATATCAATGTCCTGTTTCAGTCAATTACTTTCATCCTGACTGTCTGTCCATTCTGCTAAACTATCAATGTCCTGTTTCAGTCAATTACTATCATCTTGACTGTCTGTCCATTCTGCTAAACTATCAATGTCCTGTTTCAGTCAATTACTATCATCCTGACTGTCTGTCCATTCTGCTAAACTATCAATGTCCTGTTTCAGTCAATTAATATCATCCTGACTCTCTGTCCATTCTGCTAAAAAATCAATGTACTGTTTCAGTCAATTACTATCATCCTGACTGTCTGTCCATTCTGCTAATCTATCAATGTCCTGTTTCAGTCAATTACTATCATCCTGACTGTCTGTCCATTCTGCTAAACTATCAATGTCCTGTTTCAGTCAATTAATATCATTCTGACTTTCTATCCATTCTGCAAAAATATCAATGTCCTGTTTCAGTCATTTACAATCATCCTGACTGTCTGTCCATTCTGCTAAACTATCAATGTCCTGTTTCAGTCAATTACTATCATCCTGACTGTCTGTCCATTCTGCTAAACTATCAATGTCCTGTTTCAGTCAATTACTATCATCCTGACTGTCTGTCCATTCTGCTAAACTATCAATGTCCTGTTTCAGTCAATTACTATCATCCTGACTGTCTATCCATTCTGCTAAAATATCAATGTCCTGTTCCAGTCAATTACTGTCATCCTGACTGTCTGACCATTCTGCTAACCTATCAATGTCCTGTTTCAGTCAATTACTATCATCCTGACTCTCTGTCCATTCTGCTAAACTGTCAATGTCCTGTTTCAGTCAATTACGATCATCCTGACTGTCTGTCCATTCTGCTAAACTATCAATGTCCTGTTTCAGTCAATTACTATCATCCTGACTGTCTATCCATTCTGCTAAAATATCAATGCCCTGTTTCAGTCAATTACTATCATCCTGACTGTCTGTCCATTCTGCTAAACTATCAATGTCCTGTTTCAGTCAATTACTATCATCCTGACTGTCTGTCCATTCTGCTAAATTATCAATGTCCTGTTTCAGTCAATTACTATCATCCTGACTGTCTGTCCATTCTGCTAAACTATCAATGTCCTGTTTCAGTCAATTACTATCGTCCTGAGGGTCTATCCATTCTGCTAAAATATCAATGTCCTGTTCCAGTCAATTACTATCATCCTGACTGTCTGACCATTCTGCTAACCTATCAATGTCCTGTTTCAGTCAATTACTATCATCCTGACTGTCTGTCCATTCTGCTAAACTATCAATGTCCTGTTTCAGTCAATTACTATCATCCTGACTGTCTGTCCATTCTGCTAACCTATCAATGTCCTGTTTCAGTCAATTACTATCATCCTGAATGTCTGTCCATTCTGCTAAACTATCTATGTCCTGTTTCAGTCAATTACTATCATCCTGACTGTCGGTCCGTTCTGCTAAACTATCAATGTCCTGTTTCAGTCAATTACTATCATCCTGACTGTCTGTCCATTCTGCTAACCTATCAATGTCCTGTTTCAGTCAATTACTATCATCCTGAATGTCTGTCCATTCTGCTAAACTATCCATGTCCTGTTTCAGTCCATTACTATCATCCTGACTGTCGGTCCATTCTGCTAAACTATCAATGTCCTGTTTCAGTCAATTACTATCATCCTGACTCTCTGTCCATTCTGCTAAACTATCCATGTCCTGTTTCAGTCAATTACTATCATCCTGACTGTCGGTCCAATCTGCTAAACTATCAATGTCCTGTTTCAGTTAATTACTATCATCCTGACTGTCTGTCCATTCTGCTAACCTATCAATGTCCTGTTTCAGTCAATTACTATCATCCTGACTGTCTGTCCATTCTGCTAAACTATCAATGTCCTTTTTCAGTCAATTACTTTCATCCTGACTGTCTGCCATTCTGCTAAACTATCAATGTCCTGTTTCAGTCAATTACTATCATCTTGACTGTCTGGCCATTCTGCTAAACTATAAATGTCCTGTTTCAGTCAATTACTATCATCATGATTGTCTGTCCATTCTGCTAAACTGTCAATGTCCTGTTTCAGTCAATTAATATCATCCTGACTCTCTGTCCATTCTGCTAAACAATCAATGTCCTGTTTCAGTCAATTACTATCATCCTGACTGTCTGTCCATTCTGCTAAACTATCAATGTCCTGTTTCAGTCAATTACTATCATCCTGACTGTCTGTCCATTCTGCTAAACTATCAATGTCCTGTTTCAGTCAATTAATATCATTCTGACTTTCTATCCATTCTGCAAAAATATCAATGTCCTGTTTCAGTCAATTACAATCATCCTGACTGTCTGTCCATTCTGCTAAACTATCAATGTCCTGTTTCAGTCAATTACTATCATCCTGACTGTCTGTCCATTCTGCTAAACTATCAATGTCCTGTTTCAGTCAATTACTATCATCCTGACTGTCTATCCATTCTGCTAAAATATCAATGTCCTGTTCCAGTCAATTACTATCATCCTGACTGTCTGACCATTCTGCTAACCTATCAATGTCCTGTTTCAGTTAATTACTATCATCCTGACTGTCTGACCATTCTGCTAAACTATCAATGTCCTGTTTCAGTCAATTACTATCATCCTGATTGTCTGTCCATTCTGCTAAACTATCAATGTCCTGTTTCAGTCAATTACTATCATCCTGACTGTCTGTCCATTCTGCTAAGCCTTCAGTGTCCTGTTTCAGTCAATTGCTATCATCCTGACTGTCTGTCCATTCTGCTAAAATATCAATGTCCTGTTTCAGTCAATTACTTTCATCCTGACTGTCTGTCCATTCTGCTAAACTATCAATGTCCTGTTTCAGTCAATTACTATCATCTTGACTGTCTGTCCATTCTGCTAAACTATCAATGTCCTGTTTCAGTCAATTACTATCATCCTGACTGTCTGTCCATTCTGCTAAACTATCAATGTCCTGTTTCAGTCAATTAATATCATCCTGACTCTCTGTCCATTCTGCTAAAAAATCAATGTACTGTTTCAGTCAATTACTATCATCCTGACTGTCTGTCCATTCTGCTAATCTATCAATGTCCTGTTTCAGTCAATTACTATCATCCTGACTGTCTGTCCATTCTGCTAAACTATCAATGTCCTGTTTCAGTCAATTAATATCATTCTGACTTTCTATCCATTCTGCAAAAATATCAATGTCCTGTTTCAGTCATTTACAATCATCCTGACTGTCTGTCCATTCTGCTAAACTATCAATGTCCTGTTTCAGTCAATTACTATCATCCTGACTGTCTGTCCATTCTGCTAAACTATCAATGTCCTGTTTCAGTCAATTACTATCATCCTGACTGTCTGTCCATTCTGCTAAACTATCAATGTCCTGTTTCAGTCAATTACTATCATCCTGACTGTCTATCCATTCTGCTAAAATATCAATGTCCTGTTCCAGTCAATTACTGTCATCCTGACTGTCTGACCATTCTGCTAACCTATCAATGTCCTGTTTCAGTCAATTACTATCATCCTGACTCTCTGTCCATTCTGCTAAACTGTCAATGTCCTGTTTCAGTCAATTACGATCATCCTGACTGTCTGTCCATTCTGCTAAACTATCAATGTCCTGTTTCAGTCAATTACTATCATCCTGACTGTCTATCCATTCTGCTAAAATATCAATGCCCTGTTTCAGTCAATTACTATCATCCTGACTGTCTGTCCATTCTGCTAAACTATCAATGTCCTGTTTCAGTCAATTACTATCATCCTGACTGTCTGTCCATTCTGCTAAATTATCAATGTCCTGTTTCAGTCAATTACTATCATCCTGACTGTCTGTCCATTCTGCTAAACTATCAATGTCCTGTTTCAGTCAATTACTATCGTCCTGAGGGTCTATCCATTCTGCTAAAATATCAATGTCCTGTTCCAGTCAATTACTATCATCCTGACTGTCTGACCATTCTGCTAACCTATCAATGTCCTGTTTCAGTCAATTACTATCATCCTGACTGTCTGTCCATTCTGCTAAACTATCAATGTCCTGTTTCAGTCAATTACTATCATCCTGACTGTCTGTCCATTCTGCTAACCTATCAATGTCCTGTTTCAGTCAATTACTATCATCCTGAATGTCTGTCCATTCTGCTAAACTATCTATGTCCTGTTTCAGTCAATTACTATCATCCTGACTGTCGGTCCGTTCTGCTAAACTATCAATGTCCTGTTTCAGTCAATTACTATCATCCTGACTGTCTGTCCATTCTGCTAACCTATCAATGTCCTGTTTCAGTCAATTACTATCATCCTGAATGTCTGTCCATTCTGCTAAACTATCCATGTCCTGTTTCAGTCCATTACTATCATCCTGACTGTCGGTCCATTCTGCTAAACTATCAATGTCCTGTTTCAGTCAATTACTATCATCCTGACTCTCTGTCCATTCTGCTAAACTATCCATGTCCTGTTTCAGTCAATTACTATCATCCTGACTGTCGGTCCAATCTGCTAAACTATCAATGTCCTGTTTCAGTTAATTACTATCATCCTGACTGTCTGTCCATTCTGCTAACCTATCAATGTCCTGTTTCAGTCAATTACTATCATCCTGACTGTCTGTCCATTCTGCTAAACTATCAATGTCCTTTTTCAGTCAATTACTTTCATCCTGACTGTCTGCCATTCTGCTAAACTATCAATGTCCTGTTTCAGTCAATTACTATCATCTTGACTGTCTGGCCATTCTGCTAAACTATAAATGTCCTGTTTCAGTCAATTACTATCATCATGATTGTCTGTCCATTCTGCTAAACTGTCAATGTCCTGTTTCAGTCAATTAATATCATCCTGACTCTCTGTCCATTCTGCTAAACAATCAATGTCCTGTTTCAGTCAATTACTATCATCCTGACTGTCTGTCCACTCTGCTAAACTATCAATGTCCTGTTTCAGTCAATTACTATCATCCTGACTGTCTGTCCATTCTGCTAAACTATCAATGTCCTGTTTCAGTCAATTAATATCATTCTGACTTTCTATCCATTCTGCAAAAATATCAATGTCCTGTTTCAGTCAATTACAATCATCCTGACTGTCTGTCCATTCTGCTAAACTATCAATGTCCTGTTTCAGTCAATTACTATCATCCTGACTGTCTGTCCATTCTGCTAAACTATCAATGTCCTGTTTCAGTCAATTACTATCATCCTGACTGTCTATCCATTCTGCTAAAATATCAATGTCCTGTTCCAGTCAATTACTATCATCCTGACTGTCTGACCATTCTGCTAACCTATCAATGTCCTGTTTCAGTTAATTACTATCATCCTGACTGTCTGACCATTCTGCTAAACTATCAATGTCCTGTTTCAGTCAATTACTATCATCCTGACTGTCTGTCCATTCTGCTAACCTATCAATGTCCTGTTTCAGTCAATTACTATCATCCTGAATGTCTGTCCATTCTGCTAAACTATCCATGTCCTGTTTCAGTCAATTACTATCATCCTGACTGTCGGTCCATTCTGCTAAAGTATCAATGTCCTGTTTCAGTCAATTACTATCATCCTGACTCTCTGTCCATTCTGCTAAACTATCCATGTCCTGTTTCAGTCAATTACTATCATCCTGACTGTCGGTCCATTCTGCTAAACTATCAATGTCCTGTTTCAGTCAATTACTATCATCCTGACTGTCTGTCCATTCTGCTAAGCCTTCAGTGTCCTGTTTCAGTCAATTACTATCATCCTGACTGTCTGTCCATTCTGATAAACTATCCATGTCCTGTTTCAGTCAATTACTATCATCCTGACTGTCTGTCCATTCTGCTAACCTATCAATGTCCTGTTTCAGTCAATTACGATCATCCTGAATGTCTGTCCATTCTGCTAAGCCTTCAGTGTCCTGTTTCAGTCAATTACTATCATCCTGACTGTCTGTCCATTCTGCTAAATTATCATTGTCCTGTTTCAGTCAATTACTATCATCCTGACTGTCTGTCCATTCTGCTAAACTATCAATGTCCTGTTTCAGTCAATTACGATCATCCTGAATGTCTGTCCATTCTGCTAAACTATCTATGTCCTGTTTCAGTCAATTACTATCATCCTGACTGTCTGTCCATTCTGCTAAATTATCATTGTCCTGTTTCAGTCAATTACTATCATCCTGACTGTCTATCCATTCTGCTAAACTATCAATGTCCTGTTTCAGTCAATTACGATCATCCTGAATGTCTGTCCATTCTGCGAAACTATCAATGTCCTGTTTCAGTCAATTACTATCATCCTGACTGTCGGTCCATACTGCTAAACTATCAATGTCCTGCTTCAGTCAATTACTATCATCCTGACTCTCTGTCCATTCTGCTAAACTATCAATGTCCTGTTTCAGTCAATTACTATCATCCTGACTGTCTATCCATTCTGCTAAAATATCAATGTCCTGTTCCAGTCAATTACTGTCATCCTGACTGTCTGACCATTCTGCTAACCTATCAATGTCCTGTTTCAGTCAATTACTATCATCCTGACTGTCTGTCCATTCTGCTAAACTATCAATGTCCTGTTTCAGTCAATTACTATCATCCTGACTGTCTATCCATTCTGCTAAAATATCAATGCCCTGTTTCAGTCAATTACTATCATCCTGACTGTCTGTCCATTCTGCTAAACTATCAATGTCCTGTTTCAGTCAATTACTATCATCCTGACTGTCTGTCCATTCTGCTAAACTATCAATGTCCTGTTTCAGTCAATTACTATCATCCTGACTGTCTGTCCATTCTGCTAAACTATCAATGTCCTGTTTCAGTCAATTACTATCGTCCTGAGGGTCTATCCATTCTGCTAAAATATCAATGTCCTGTTCCAGTCAATTACTATCATCCTGACTGTCTGACCATTCTGCTAACCTATCAATGTCCTGTTTCAGTCAATTACTATCATCCTGACTGTCTGTCCATTCTGCTAAACTATCAACGTCCTGTTTCAGTCAATTACTATCATCCTGACTGTCTGTCCATTCTGCTAACCTATCAATGTCCTGTTTCAGTCAATTACTATCATCCTGAATGTCTGTCCATTCTGCTAAACTATCTATGTCCTGTTTCAGTCAATTACTATCATCCTGACTGTCGGTCCGTTCTGCTAAACTATCAATGTCCTGTTTCAGTCAATTACTATCATCCTGACTGTCTGTCCATTCTGCTAACCTATCAATGTCCTGTTTCAGTCAATTACTATCATCCTGAATGTCTGTCCATTCTGCTAAACTATCCATGTCCTGTTTCAGTCCATTACTATCATCCTGACTGTCGGTCCATTCTGCTAAACTATCAATGTCCTGTTTCAGTCAATTACTATCATCCTGACTCTCTGTCCATTCTGCTAAACTATCCATGTCCTGTTTCAGTCAATTACTATCATCCTGACTGTCGGTCCAATCTGCTAAACTATCAATGTCCTGTTTCAGTTAATTACTATCATCCTGACTGTCTGTCCATTCTGCTAACCTATCAATGTCCTGTTTCAGTCAATTACTATCATCCTGACTGTCTGTCCATTCTGCTAAACTATCAATGTCCTTTTTCAGTCAATTACTTTCATCCTGACTGTCTGCCATTCTGCTAAACTATCAATGTCCTGTTTCAGTCAATTACTATCATCTTGACTGTCTGGCCATTCTGCTAAACTATAAATGTCCTGTTTCAGTCAATTACTATCATCCTGATTGTCTGTCCATTCTGCTAAACTGTCAATGTCCTGTTTCAGTCAATTAATATCATCCTGACTCTCTGTCCATTCTGCTAAACAATCAATGTCCTGTTTCAGTCAATTACTATCATCCTGACTGTCTGTCCATTCTGCTAAACTATCAATGTCCTGTTTCAGTCAATTACTATCATCCTGACTGTCTGTCCATTCTGCTAAACTATCAATGTCCTGTTTCAGTCAATTAATATCATTCTGACTTTCTATCCATTCTGCAAAAATATCAATGTCCTGTTTCAGTCAATTACAATCATCCTGACTGTCTGTCCATTCTGCTAAACTATCAATGTCCTGTTTCAGTCAATTACTATCATCCTGACTGTCTGTCCATTCTGCTAAACTATCAATGTCCTGTTTCAGTCAATTACTATCATCCTGACTGTCTATCCATTCTGCTAAAATATCAATGTCCTGTTCCAGTCAATTACTATCATCCTGACTGTCTGACCATTCTGCTAACCTATCAATGTCCTGTTTCAGTTAATTACTATCATCCTGACTGTCTGACCTTTCTGCTAAACTATCAATGTCCTGTTTCAGTCAATTACTATCATCCTGACTGTCTGTCCATTCTGCTAACCTATCAATGTCCTGTTTCAGTCAATTACTATCATCCTGAATGTCTGTCCATTCTGCTAAACTATCCATGTCCTGTTTCAGTCAATTACTATCATCCTGACTGTCGGTCCATTCTGCTAAAGTATCAATGTCCTGTTTCAGTCAATTACTATCATCCTGACTCTCTGTCCATTCTGCTAAACTATCCATGTCCTGTTTCAGTCAATTACTATCATCCTGACTGTCGGTCCATTCTGCTAAACTATCAATGTCCTGTTTCAGTCAATTACTATCATCTTGACTGTCTGTCCATTCTGCTAAGCCTTCAGTGTCCTGTTTCAGTCAATTACTATCATCCTGACTGTCTGTCCATTCTGATAAACTATCCATGTCCTGTTTCAGTCAATTACTATCATCCTGACTGTCTGTCCATTCTGCTAACCTATCAATGTCCTGTTTCAGTCAATTACGATCATCCTGAATGTCTGTCCATTCTGCTAAGCCTTCAGTGTCCTGTTTCAGTCAATTACTATCATCCTGACTGTCTGTCCATTCTGCTAAATTATCATTGTCCTGTTTCAGTCAATTACGATCATCCTGAATGTCTGTCCATTCTGCTAAACTATCTATGTCCTGTTTCAGTCAATTACTATCATCCTGACTGTCTGTCCATTCTGCTAAATTATCATTGTCCTGTTTCAGTCAATTACTATCATCCTGACTGTCTATCCATTCTGCTAAACTATCAATGTCCTGTTTCAGTCAATTACGATCATCCTGAATGTCTGTCCATTCTGCGAAACTATCAATGTCCTGTTTCAGTCAATTACTATCATCCTGACTGTCGGTCCATACTGCTAAACTATCAATGTCCTGTTCAGTCAATTACTATCATCCTGACTGTCTGTCCATTCTGCTAAACTATCAATGTCCTGTTTCCGTCAATTACTATCATCCAGACTGTCTGTTCATTCTGCTAAATTATCATTGTCCTGTTTCAGTCAATTACTATCATCCTGACTGTCTGTCCATTCTGCTAAACTATCCATGTCCTGTTTTAGTCAATTACTATCATCCTGACTGTCTGTCCATTCTGCTAGTCTATCAATGTCCTGTTTCAGTCAATTACTATCATCCTGACTGTCTGTCCATTCTGCTAATCTATCAATGTCCTGTTTCAGTCAATTATTATCATCCTGACTGTCTGTCCATTCTGCTAAATTATCATTGTCCTGTTTCAGTCAATTACTATCATCCTGACTGTCTGTCCATTCTGCTAAATTATCAATGTCCTGTTTCAGTCAATTACTATCATCCTGACTCTCTGTCCATTCTGCGAAATTATCAATGTCCTGCTTCAGTCAATTACTATCATCCTGACTCTCTGTCCATTCTGCTAAACTATCAATGTCCTGTTTCAGTCAATTACTATCATCCTGACTGTCTGTCCATTCTGCTAAACTATCAATGTCCTGTTTCAGTCAATTACCATCATCCTGACTCTCTGTCCATTCTGCTAAACTATCAATGTCCTGTTTCAGTCAATTACTATCATCCTGACTGTCTGTCCATTCTGCTAAACAATCAATGTCCTGTTTCAGTCAATTACGATCATCCTGACTGTCTGTCCATTCTGCTAAACTATCATTGTCCTGTTTCAGTCAATTACCACCATCCTGACTGTCTGTCCATTCTGCGAAATTATCAATGTCCTGTTTCAGTCAATTACTATCATCCTGACTCTCTGTCCATTCTGCTAAACTATCAATGTCCAGTTTCAGTCAATTACTATCATCCTGACAGTCTGTCCATTCTGCTAAACTATCAATGTACTGTTTCAGTCAATTACTATCATCCTGACTCTCTGTCCATTCTGCTAAACTATCAATGTCCTGCTTCAGTCAATTCCTATCATCCTGACTCTCTGTCCATTCTGCTAAACTATCAATGTCCTGTTTCAGTCAATTACTATCATCCTGACTGTCTGTCCATTCTGCTAAACTATCCATGTCCTGTTTCAGTCAATTACTATATTCCTGACTGTCTGTCCATTCTGCTAAATTATCAATGTCCTGTTTCAGTCAATTACTATCATCCTGACTATCTGTCCATTCTGCTAAACTATCAATGTCCTGTTTCAGTCAATTACTATCATCCTGAATGTCTATCCATTCTGCTAAACTATCAATGTCCTGTTTCAGTCAATTAATATCATCCTGATACTCTGTCCATTCTGCTAAACTATCCATGTCCTGTTTCAGTCAATTACTATCATCCTGACTTTCTGTCCATTCTGCTAAACGTTACATGTCCTGTTTCAGTCAATTACTATCATCCTGACTCTCTGTCCATTCTGCTAAACTATCAATGTCCTGTTTCAGTCAATTAATATCATCCTGATACTCTGTCCATTCTGCTAAACTATCCATGTCCTGTTTCAGTCAATTACTATCATCCTGACTGTCTGTCCATTCTGCTAAACGTTACATGTCCTGTTTCAGTCAATTAATATCATCCTGATACTCTGTCCATTCTGCTAAACTATCAATGTCCTGTTTCAGTCAATTACTATCATCCTGACTGTCAGTCCATTCTGCTAAACTATCAATGTCCTGTTTCAGTCAATTACTATCATCCTGACTGTCTGTCCATTCTGCTAAAATATCAATGTCCTGTTCAGGTCAATTACTATCATCCTGACTGTCTGACAATTCTGCTAACCTATCAATGTCCTGTTTCAGTCAATTACTATCATCCTGACAGTCTGGCCATTCTGCTAAACTATCAATGCCCTGTTTCAGTCAATGACTATCATCCTGACTGTCTGTCCATTCTGCTAACCTATCAATGTCCTGTTTCAGTCAATTTCTATCATCCTGACTGTCTGTCTATTCTGCTAAACTATCAATGTCCTGTTTCAATCAATTACTTTCATCCTGACTGTCTGTCCATTCTGCTAAACTATCAATGTCCTGTTTCAGTCAATTACTATCATCCTGACTGTCTGTCCCTTCTGCTAAACTATCAATGTCCTGTTTCCGTCAATTACTATCATCCTGACTGTCTCTCCATTCTGCTAAACTATCAATGTCCTGTTTCAGTCAATTAATTTCATCCTGACTGTCTGTCCATTCTGCTAACCTATCAATGTCCAGTTTCAGTCAATTACTATCATCCTGATCCTCTGTCCATTCTGCGAAACTATCCATGTCCTGTTTCAGTCAATTACTATCATCCTGACTGTCTGTCCATTCTGCTAAACTATCAATGTCCTGTTTCAGTCAATTGCTGTCATTCTGACTGTCTGTCCATTCTGCTAAACTATCCATGCCCTGTTTCAGTCAATTACTATCATCCTGACTGTCTGTCCATTCTGCTAAACTATCAATGTCCTGTTTCAGTCAATTACTATCATTCTGACTGTCTGTCCATTCTGCTAAACTATCCATGTCCTGTTTCAGTCAATTACTATCATCCTGACTCTCTGTCCATTCTGCTAAACTATCCATGTCCTGTTTCAGTCAATTACTATCATCCTGAATGTCTATCCATTCTGCTAAACTATCAATGTCCTGTTTCAGTCAATTAATATCATCCTGATACTCTGTCCATTCTGCTAAACTATCCATGTCCTGTTTCAGTCAATTACTATCATCCTGACTCTCTGTCCATTCTGCTAAACTATCCATGTCCTGTTTCAGTCAATTACTATCATCTTGTCTGTCTGTCCATTCTGCTAAACTATCCATGTCCTGTTTCAGTCAATTACTATCATCCTGACTGTCTGTCCATTCTGCTAAACTATCCATGTCCTGTTTCAGTCAATTACTATCATCCTGACTGTCTGTCCATTCTGCTAAACGTTCCATGTCCTGTTTCAGTCAATTACTATCATCCTGACTCTCTGTCCATTCTGCTAAACTATCAATCTCCTGTTTCAGTCAATTACTATCATCCTGACTGTCTGTCCATTCTGCTAAACTATCAATGTCCTGTTTCAGTCAATTACCATCATCCTGACTCTCTGTCCATTCTGCTAAACTATCAATGTCCTGTTTCAGTCAATTACTATCATCCTGACTGTCTGTCCATTCTGCTAAACAATCAATGTCCTGTTTCAGTCAATTACTATCATGCTGACTGTCTGTCCATTCTGCTAAACTATCAATGTCCTGTTTCAGTCAATTACCATCATCCTGACTCTCTGTCCTTTCTGCTAAACTATCAATGTCCTGTTTCAGTCAATTACTATCATCCTGACTCTCTGTCCATTCTGCTAAACTATCAATGTCCTGTTTCAGTCAATTACTATCATCCTGACTGTCTGTCCATTCTGCTGAATTATCATTGTCCTGTTACAGTCAATTACTATCATCCTGACTGTCTGTCCATTCTGCGAAATTATCAATGTCCTGTTTCAGTCAATTACTATCATCCTGACTCTCTGTCCATTCTGCTAAACTATCAATGTCCAGTTTCAGTCAATTACTATCATCCTGACAGTCTGTCCATTCTGCTAAACTATCAATGTACTGTTTCAGTCAATTACTATCATCCTGACTCTCTGTCCATTCTGCTAAACTACCAATGTCCTGCTTCAGTCAATTCCTATCATCTTGACTCTCTGTCCATTCTGCTAAACTATCAATGTCCTGTTTCAGTCAATTACTATCATCCTGACTGTCTGTCCATTCTGCTAAACTATCCATGTCCTGTTTCAGTCAATTACTATCATCCTGACTGTCTGTCCATTCTGCTAAATTATCAATGTCCTGTTTCAGTCAATTACTATCATCCTGACTCTCTGTCCATTCTGCTAAACTATCAATGTCCTGTTTCAGTCAATTACTATCATCCTGAATGTCTATCCATTCTGCTAAACTATCAATGTCCTGTTTCAGTCAATTAATATCATCCTGATCCTCTGTCCATTCTGCTAAACTATCCATGTCCTGTTTCATTCAATTACTATCATCCTGACTCTCTGTCCATTCTGCTAAACTATCCATGTCCTGTTTCAGTCAATTACTATCATCCTGTCTGTCTGTCCATTCTGCTAAACTATCCATGTCCTGTGTCAGTCAATTACTATCATCCTGACTGTCTGTCCATTCTGCTAAACTATCCATGTCCTGTTTCAGTCAATTACTATCATCCTGACTCTCTGTCCATTCTGCTAAACGTTCCATGTCCTGTTTCAGTCAATTACTATCATCCTGACTGTCTGTCCATTCTGCTAACCTATCAATGTCCTGTTTCAGTCAATTACTATCATCCTGACTGTCTGTCCATTCTGCTAAACTATCAATGTCCTGTTTCAGTCAATTACTTTCATCCTGACTGTCTGTCCATTCTGCTAAACTATCAATGTCCTGTTTCAGTCAATTACTATCATCCTGACTGTCTGTCCATTCTGCTAATCTATTCATATCCTGTTTCAGTCAATTACTATCATCCTGACTGTCTGTCCATTCTGCTAAACTATCAATGTCCTGTTTCAGTCAATTACTATCATCCTGACTGTCTGTCCATTCTGCTAAACTATCAATGTCCTGTTTCAGTCAATTACTATCATCCTGACTGTCTGTCCATTCTGCTAAAATATCAATGTCCTGTTCAGGTCAATTACTATCATCCTGACTGTCTGACAATTCTGCTAACCTATCAATGTCCTGTTTCAGTCAATTACTATCATCCTGACTGTCTGGCCATTCTGCTAAACTATCAATGCCCTGTTTCAGTCAATGACTATCATCCTGACTGTCTGTCCATTCTGCTAACCTATCAATGTCCTGTTTCAGTCAATTTCTATCATCCTGACTGTCTGTCCATTCTGCTAAACTATCTATGTCCTGTTTCAGTCAATTACTATCATCCTGACTGTCGGTCTATTCTGCTAAACTATCAATGTCCTGTTTCAGTCAATTACTATCATCCTGACTGTCTGTCCATTCTGCTAAACTATCAATGTTCTGTTTCCGTCAATTACTATCATTCTGACTCTCTGTCCATTCTGCTAAACTATCAATGTCCTGCTTCAGTCAATTCCTATCATCCTGACTCTCTGTCCATTCTGCTAATCTATCAATGTCCTGTTTCAATCAATTACTATCATCCTGACTGTCTGTCCATTCTGCTAAACTATCAATGTCCTGTTTCAGTCAATTACTATCATCCTGACTGTCTGTCCATTCTGCTAAATTATCTATGTCCTGTTTCAGTCAATTACTATCATCCTGACTCTCTGTCCATTCTGCTAAACTATCCATGTCCTGTTTCAGTCAATTACTATCATCCTGACTGTCTATCCATTCTGCTAATATATCCATGTCCTGTTTCAGTCAATTACTATCATCCTGACTGTCTATCCATTCTGCTAAACTATCAATGTCCTGTTTCAGTCAATTACTATCATCCTGACTGTCTATCCATTCTGCTAATCTATCAATGTCCTGTTTCAGTCAATTACTATCATCCAGACTGTCTGTCCTTTCTGCTAAACTATCAATGTCCTGTTTCAGTCAATTACTATCATCCTGACTGTCTGTCCATTCTGCCAAACTATCAATGTCCGGTTTCAGTCAATTACTATCATCCTGACTGTCTATCCATTCTGCTAAACTATTCATGTCCTGTTTCAGTCAATTACTATCATCATGACTGTCTGTCCATTCTGCTAAACTATCCATGTCCTGTTTCAGTCAATTACTATCATCCTGACTGTCTGTCCATTCTGCTAAACTATCAATGTCCTGTTTCAGTCAATTGCTATCATACTGACTGTCTGTCCATTCTGCTAAACTATCAATGTGCTGTCTCAGTCAATTACTATCATCCTGACTGTCTATCCATTCTGCTAATCTATCAATGTCCTGTTTCAGTCAATTACTATCATCCAGACTGTCTGTCCATTCTGCTAATCTATTCATATCCTGTTTCAGTCAATTACTATCATCATGACTGTCTGTCCATTCTGCTAAACTATCCATGTCCTGTTTCAGTCAATTACTATCATCCTGACTGTCTGTCCATTCTGCTAAACTATCAATGTCCTGCTTCAGTCAATTGCTATCATACTGACTGTCTGTCCATTCTGCTAAACTATCAATGTGCTGTCTCAGTCAATTACTATCATCCTGACTGTCTGTCCATTCTGCTAAACTATCAATGTCCTGTTTCAGTCAATTACTTTCATCCTGACTGTCTGTCCATTCTGCTAAACTATCAATGTCCTGTTTCACTCAATTACTATCATCCTGACTGTCTGTCCATTCTGCTAAACTATCAATGTCCTGTTTCAGTCAATTACTATCATCCTGACTGTCTGTCCATTCTGCTAAACTATCAATGTCCTGTTTCAGTCAATTACTATCATCCTGACTGTCTGTCCATTCTGCTAAAATATCAATGTCCTGTTCAGGTCAATTACTATCATCCTGACTGTCTGTCCATTCTGCTAACCTATCAATGTCCTGTTTCAGTCAATTTCTATCATCCTGACTGTCTGTCCATTCTGCTAAACTATCTATGTCCTGTTTCAGTCAATTACTATCATCCTGACTGTCGGTCTATTCTGCTAAACTATCAATGTCCTGTTTCAATCAATTACTTTCATCCTGACTGTCTGTCCATTCTGCTAAACTATCCATGTCCTGTTTCAGTCAATTACTATCGTCCTGACTGTCTGTCCCTTCTGCTAAACTATCAATGTCCTGTTTCCGTCAATTACTATCATCCTGACTGTCTCTCCATTCTGCTAAACTATCAATGTCCTGTTTCAGTCAATTAATTTCATCCTGACTGTCTGTCCATTCTGCTAACCTATCAATGTCCAGTTTCAGTCAATTACTATCATCCTGATCCTCTGTCTATTCTGCGAAACTATCCATGTCCTGTTTCAGTCAATTACTATCATCCTGACTGTCTGTCCATTCTGCTAAACTATCAATGTCCTGTTTCAGTCAATTGCTATCATTCTGACTGTCTGTCCATTCTGCTAAACTATCCATGCCCTGTTTCAGTCAATTACTATCATCCTGACTGTCTGTCCATTCTGCTAAACTATCAATGTCCTGTTTCAGTCAATTAATATCATTCTGACTGTCTGTCCATTCTGCTAAACTATCCATGTCCTGTTTCAGTCAATTACTATCATCCTGACTCTCTGTCCATTCTGCTAAACTATCCATGTCCTGTTTCAGTCAATTACTATCATCCTGACTGTCTGTCCATTCTGCTAAACTATCAATGTCCTGTTTCAGTCAATTACCATCATCCAGACTGTCTGTCCATTCTGCTAAATTATCATTGTCCTGTTTCAGTCAATTACTATCATCCTGACTGTCTGTCCATTCTGCTAAACTATCCATGTCCTGTTTCAGTCAATTACTATCATCCTGACTGTCTGTCCATTCTGCTAGTCTATCAATGTCCTGTTTCAGTCAATTACTATCATCCTGACTGTCTGTCCATTCTGCTGATCTATCAATGTCCTGTTTCAGTCAATTACTATCATGCTGACTGTCTGTCCATTCTGCTAAATTATCATTGTCCTGTTTCAGTCAATTACTGTCATCCTGACTGTCTGTCCATTCTGCTAAACTATCAATGTCCTGTTTCAGTCAATTACTATCATCCTGACTGTCTGTCCATTCTGCTAAATTATCAATGTCCTGTTTCAGTCAATTACTATCATCCTGACTCTCTGTCCATTCTGCTAAATTATCAATGTCCTGTTTCAGTCAATTACTATCATCCTGACTCTCTGTCCATTCTGCTAAACTATCAATGTCCTGTTTCAGTCAATTACTATCATCCTGACTGTCTGTCCATTCTGCTAAACTATCAATGTCCTGTTTCAGTCAAATACCATCATCCTGACTCTCTGACCATTCTGCTAAACTATCAATGTCCTGTTTCAGTCAATTACAATCATCCTGACTCTCTGTCCATTCTGCAAAACTATCAATGTCCTGTTTCAGTCAATTACTATCATCCTGACTGTCTGTCCATTCTGCTAATCTACCAATGTCCTGTTTCAGTCAATTACCATCATCCGGCTGTCTGTCCATTCTGCTAAACTATCCATGTCCTGTTTCAGTCAATTACTATCATCCTGACTGTCTGTCCATTCTGCTGAATTATCATTGTCCTGTTTCAGTCAATTACTATCATCCTGACTGTCTGTCCATTCTGCTAAATTATCAATGTCCTGTTTCAGTCAATTACTATCATCCTGACTCTCTGTCCATTCTGCTAAATTATCAATGTCCTGTTTCAGTCAATTACTATCATCCTGACTCTCTGTCCATTCTGCTAAACTATCAATGTCCTGTTTCAGTCAATTACTATCATCCTGACTGTCTGTCCATTCTGCTAAACTATCAATGTTCTGTTTCAGTCAATTACTATCATTCTGACTCTCTGTCCATTCTGCTAAACTATCAATGTCCTGCTTCAGTCAATTACTATCATCCTGACTCTCTGTCCATTCTGCTAAATTATCAATGTCCTGTTTCAGTCAATTACTATCATCCTGACTCTCTGTCCATTCTGCTAAACTATCCATGTCCTGTTTCAGTCAATTACTATCATCCTGACTGTCTATCCATTCTGCTAATATATCCATGTCCTGTTTCAGTCAATTACTATCATCCTGACTGTCTATCCATTCTGCTAAACTATCAATGTCCTGTTTCAGTCAATTACTATCATCCTGACTGTCTATCCATTCTGCTAATCTATCAATGTCCAGTTTCAGTCAATTACTATCATCCAGACTGTCTGTCCTTTCTGCTAAACTATCAATGTCCTGTTTCAGTCAATTACTATCATCCTGACTGTCTATCCATTCTGCTAAACTATTCATGTCCTGTTTCAGTCAATTACTATCATCATGACTGTCTGTCCATTCTGCTAAACTATCCATGTCCTGTTTCAGTCAATTACTATCATCCTGACTGTCTGTCCATTCTGCTAAACTATCAATGTCCTGTTTCAGTCAATTGCTATCATACTGACTGTCTGTCCATTCTGCTAAACTATCAATGTGCTGTCTCAGTCAATTACTATCATCCTGACTGTCTATCCATTCTGCTAATCTATCAATGTCCTGTTTCAGTCAATTACTATCATCCAGACTGTCTGTCCATTCTGCTAAACTATCAATGTCCTGTTTCAGTCAATTACTATCATCCTGACTGTCTGTCCATTCTGCCAAACTATCAATGTCCTGTTTCAGTCAATTACTATCATCCTGACTGTCTATCCAATCTGCTAAACTATTCATGTCCTGTTTCAGTCAATTACTATCATCATGAATGTCTGTCCATTCTGCTAAACTATCAATGTCCTGTTTCAGTCAATTACTATCATCCTGACTTTCTATCCATTCTGCTAAACTATCCATGTCCTGTTTCAGTCAATTACTATCATCCCGACCGTCTATCCATTCTGCTAAACTATCCATGTCCTGTTTCAGTCAATTACTATCATCCTGACTGTCTGTCCATTCTGCTAACCTATCAATGTCCAGTTTCAGTCAATTAATATCATCCTGACTGTCTGTCCGTTCTGCTAAACTATCCATGTCCTGTTTTAGTCAATTACTATCATCCTGACTGTCTATCCATTCTCCTAAACTATCCATGTCCTGTTTCAGTCAATTACTATCATCCTGACTGTCTATCCATTCTGCTAAACTATCCATGTCCTGTTTCAGTCAATTACTATCATCCTGACTGTCTGTCCATTATGCTAACCTATCCATGTCCAGTTTCAGTCAATTACTATCATCCTGACTGTCCATTCTGCTAAACTATCAATGTCCTGTTTCAGTCAATTACTATCATTCTGACTCTCTGTCCATTCTGCTAACCTATCAATGTCCAGTTTCAGTCAATTACTATCATCCTGACTGTCTGTCCATTCTGCTAAACTATCAATGTCCTGTTTCAGTCAATTACTATCATCCTGACTGTCTATCCATTCTGCTAAACTATCAATGTCCTGTTTCAGTCAATTACTATCATCCTGATCCTCTGTCCATTCTGCTAAACTATCCATGTCCTGTTTCCGTCAATTACTATCATCCTGACTGTCTGTCCATTCTGCTAAACTATCCATGTCCTGTTTCAGTCAATTGCTATCATCCAGACTGTCTCTCCATTCTGCTAAACTATCCATGTCCTGTTTCAGTCAATTACTATCATCCTGACTGTCTTTCCATTCTGCTAAACTATCAATGTCCTGTTTCAGTCAATTACTATCATCCTGATCCTCTGTCCATTCTGCTAAACTATCCATGTCCTGTTTCCGTCAATTACTATCATCCTGACTGTCTGTCCATTCTGCTAAACTATCCATGTCCTGTTTCAGTCAATTGCTATCATCCAGACTGTCTCTCCATTCTGCTAAACTATCCATGTCCTGTTTCAGTCAATTGCTATCATCCTGTCTGTCTGCCCATTCTGCTGAACTATCCATGTCCTGTTTCAGTCAATTACTATCATCCTGACTCTCTATCCATTCTGCTAAACTATCCATGTCCTGTTTCAGTCAATTACTATCATCCTCACTGTCTGTCCATTCTGCTAACCTATCAATGTCCTGTTTCAGTCAATTCCTATCATCCTGACTGTCTGTCCATTCTGCTAAACTATCAATGTCCTGTTTCAGTCAATTACTATCATCCTGACTGTCTGTCCATTCTGCTAAATTATCAATGTCCTGTTTCAGTCAATTACTATCATCCTGACTCTCTGTCCATTCTGCTAAATTATCAATGTCCTGTTTCAGTCAATTACTATCATCCTGACTCTCTGTCCATTCTGCAAAACTATCAATGTCCTGTTTCAGTCAATTACTATCATCCTGACTGTCTGTCCATTCTGCTAAACTATCAATGTTCTGTTTCAGTCAATTACTATCATCCTGACTCTCTGTCCATTCTGCTAAACTATCAATGTCCTGCTTCAGTCAATTCCTATCATCCTGACTCTCTGTCCATTCTGCTAATCTATCAATGTCCTGTTTCAATCAATTACTATCATCCTGACTGTCTGTCCATTCTGCTAAACTATCAATGTCCTGTTTCAGTCAATTACTATCATCCTGACTGTCTGTCCATTCTGCTAAATTATCAATGTCCTGTTTCAGTCAATTACTATCATCCTGACTCTCTGTCCATTCTGCTAAACTATCCATGTCCTGTTTCAGTCAATTACTATCATCCTGACTGTCTATCCATTCTGCTAATATATCCATGTCCTGTTTCAGTCAATTACTACCATTCTGACTGTCGATCCATTCTGCTAAACTATCAATGTCCTGTTTCAGTCAATTACTATCATCCTGACTGTCTGTCCATTCTGCTAATATCTCAATGTCCTGTTTCAGTCAATTACTATCATCCAGACTGTCTGTCCATTCTGCTAAACTATTAATGTCCTGTTTCAGTCAATTACTATCATCCTGACTGTCTGTCCATTCTGCTAAACTATCAATGTCCTGTTTCAGTCAATTACTATCATCCTGACTGTCTATCCATTCTGCTAAACTATTCATGTCCTGTTTCAGTCAATTACTATCATCATGACTGTCTGTCAATTCTGCTAAACTATCAATGTCCTGT
Source organism: Heterodontus francisci (assembly GCF_036365525.1). NCBI lineage: Eukaryota > Metazoa > Chordata > Chondrichthyes > Heterodontiformes > Heterodontidae > Heterodontus > Heterodontus francisci. The sequence goes on along the minus strand of NC_090398.1, from coordinate 69,020,106 downwards.
TTCAGTCAGTTATTTTCATCCTGACTGTCTGTCCATTCTGCTAAACTATCAATGTCCTGTTTCAGTCAATTACTGTCATCCTGACCGTCCATCCATTCTGCTAAACTATCCATGTCCTGTTTCAGTCAATTACTATCATCCTGACTGTCTGTCCATTCTGCTAACCTATCAATGTCCTGTTTCAGTCAATTACTGTCATCCTGACCGTCCATCCATTCTGCTAAACTATCCATGTCCTGTTTCAGTCAATTACTATCATCCTGACTGTCTGTCCATTCTGCTAAAATATCAATGTCCTGTTCAGGTCAATTACTATCATCCTGACTGTCTGACAATTCTGCTAACCTATCAATGTCCTGTTTCAGTCAATTACTATCATCCTGACTGTCTGGCCATTCTGCTAAACTATCAATGCCCTGTTTCAGTCAATGACTATCATCCTGACTGTCTGTCCATTCTGCTAACCTATCAATGTCCTGTTTCAGTCAATTTCTATCATCCTGACTGTCTGTCCATTCTGCTAAACTATCTATGTCCTGTTTCAGTCAATTACTATCATCCTGACTGTCGGTCTATTCTGCTAAACTATCAATGTCCTGTTTCAATCAATTACTTTCATCCTGACTGTCTGTCCATTCTGCTAAACTATCAATGTCCTGTTTCAGTCAATTACTATCATCCTGAATGTCTGTCCCTTCTGCTAAACTATCAATGTCCTGTTTCCGTCAATTACTATCATCCTGACTGTCTCTCCATTCTGCTAAACTATCAATGTCCTGTTTCAGTCAATTAATTTCATCCTGACTGTCTGTCCATTCTGCTAACCTATCAATGTCCAGTTTCAGTCAATTACTATCATCCTGATCCTCTGTCTATTCTGCGAAACTATCCATGTCCTGTTTCAGTCAATTACTATCATCCTGACTGTCTGTCCATTCTGCTAAACTATCAATGTCCTGTTTCAGTCAATTACTATCATCCTGACTGTCTGTCCATTCTGCTAAACTATCAATGTCCTGTTTCAGTCAATTACTATCATTCTGACTGTCTGTCCATTCTGCTAAACTATCCATGTCCTGTTTCAGTCAATTACTATCATCCTGACTCTCTGTCCATTATGCTAAACTATCCATGTCCTGTTTCAGTCAATTACTATCATCCTGACTGTCTGTCCATTCTGATAAACTATCAATGTCCTGTTTCAGTCAATTACCATCATCCAGACTGTCTGTCCATTCTGCTAAATTATCATTGTCCTGTTTCAGTCAATTACTATCATCCTGACTGTCTGTCCATTCTGCTAAACTATCCATGTCCTGTTTCAGTCAATTACTATCATCCTGACTGTCTGTCCATTCTGCTGATCTATCAATGTCCTGTTTCAGTCAATTACTATCATGCTGACTGTCTTTCCATTCTGCTAAATTATCATTGTCCTGTTTCAGTCAATTACTATCATCCTGACTGTCTGTCCATTCTGCTAAACTATCAATGTCCTGTTTCAGTCAATTACTATCATCCTGACTGTCTGTCCATTCTGCTAAATTATCAATGTCCTGTTTCAGTCAATTACTATCATCCTGACTGTCTGTCCATTCTGCTAAACTATCAATGTCCTGTTTCAGTCAATTACTATCATCCTGACTGTCTGTCCATTCTGCTAAATTATCAATGTCCTGTTTCAGTCAATTACTATCATCCTGACTCTCTGTCCATTCTGCTAAATTATCAATGTCCTGTTTCAGTCAATTACTATCATCCTGACTCTCTGTCCATTCAGCTAAACTATCAATGTCCTGTTTCAGTCAATTACTATCATCCTGACTGTCTGTCCATTCTGCTAAACTATCAATGTCCTGTTTCAGTCAATTGCCATCATCCTGACTCTCTGACCATTCTGCTAAACTATCAATGTCCTGTTTCAGTCAATTACAATCATCCTGACTCTCTGTCCATTCTGCTAAACTATCAATGTCCTGTTTCAGTCAATTACTATCATCCTGACTGTCTGTCCATTCTGCTAAACTACCAATGTCCTGTTTCAGTCAATTACCATCATCCGGCTGTCTGTCCATTCTGCTAAACTATCCATGTCCTGTTTCATTCAATTACTATCATCCTGACTGTCTGTCCATTCTGCTGAATTATCATTGTCCTGTTTCAGTCAATTACTATCATCCTGACTGTCTGTCCATTCTGCTAAATTATCAATGTCCTGTTTCAGTCAATTACTATCATCCTGACTCTCTGTCCATTCTGCTAAATTATCAATGTCCTGTTTCAGTCAATTACTATCATCCTGACTCTCTGTCCATTCTGCTAAACTATCAATGTCCTGTTTCAGTCAATTACTATCATCCTGACTGTCTGTCCATTCTGCTAAACTATCAATGTTCTGTTTCAGTCAATTACTATCATTCTGACTCTCTGTCCATTCTGCTAAACTATCAATGTCCTGCTTCAGTCAATTCCTATCATCCTGACTCTCTGTCCATTCTGCTAATCTATCAATGTCCTGTTTCAATCAATTACTATCATCCTGACTGTCTATCCATTCTGCTAAACTATCAATGTCCTGTTTCAGTCAATTACTATCATCCTGACTGTCTGCCCATTCTGCTAAATTATCTATGTCCTGTTTCAGTCAATTACTATCATCCTGACACTCTGTCCATTCTGCTAAACTATCCATGTCCTGTTTCAGTCAATTACTATCATCCTGACTGTCTATCCATTCTGCTAATATATCCATGTCCTGTTTCAGTCAATTACTATCATCCTGACTGTCTATCCATTCTGCTAAACTATCAATGTCCTGTTTCAGTCAATTACTATCATCCTGACTGTCTATCCATTCTGCTAATCTATCAATGTCCTGTTTCAGTCAATTACTATCATCCAGACTGTCTGTCCTTTCTGCTAAACTATCAATGTCCTGTTTCAGTCAATTACTATCATCCTGACTGTCTGTCCATTCTGCCAAACTATCAATGTCCGGTTTCAGTCAATTACTATCATCCTGACTGTCTATCCATTCTGCTAAACTATTCATGTCCTGTTTCAGTCAATTACTATCATCATGACTGTCTGTCCATTCTGCTAAACTATCCATGTCCTGTTTCAGTCAATTACTATCATCCTGACTGTCTGTCCATTCTGCTAAACTATCAATGTCCTGTTTCAGTCAATTGCTATCATACTGACTGTCTGTCCATTCTGCTAAACTATCAATGTGCTGTCTCAGTCAATTACTATCATCCTGACTGTCTATCCATTCTGCTAATCTATCAATGTCCTGTTTCAGTCAATTACTATCATCCAGACTGTCTGTCCATTCTGCTAATCTATTCATATCCTGTTTCAGTCAATTACTATCATCATGACTGTCTGTCCATTCTGCTAAACTATCCATGTCCTGTTTCAGTCAATTACTATCATCCTGACTGTCTGTCCATTCTGCTAAACTATCAATGTCCTGTTTCAGTCAATTGCTATCATACTGACTGTCTGTCCATTCTGCTAAACTATCAATGTGCTGTCTCAGTCAATTACTATCATCCTGACTGTCTGTCCATTCTGCTAAACTATCAATGTCCTGTTTCAGTCAATTACTTTCATCCTGACTGTCTGTCCATTCTGCTAAACTATCAATGTCCTGTTTCAGTCAATTACTATCATCCTGACTGTCTGTCCATTCTGCTAAACTATCAATGTCCTGTTTCAGTCAATTACTATCATCCTGACTGTCTGTCCATTCTGCTAAAATATCAATGTCCTGTTCAGGTCAATTACTATCATCCTGACTGTCTGACAATTCTGCTAACCTATCAATGTCCTGTTTCAGTCAATTACTATCATCCTGACTGTCTGGCCATTCTGCTAAACTATCAATGCCCTGTTTCAGTCAATGACTATCATCCTGACTGTCTGTCCATTCTGCTAACCTATCAATGTCCTGTTTCAGTCAATTTCTATCATCCTGACTGTCTGTCCATTCTGCTAAACTATCTATGTCCTGTTTCAGTCAATTACTATCATCCTGAAAGTCGGTCTATTCTGCTAAACTATCAATGTCCTGTTTCAATCAATTACTTTCATCCTGACTGTCTGTCCATTCTGCTAAACTATCAATGTCCTGTTTCAGTCAATTACTATCATCCTGACTGTCTGTCCCTTCTGCTAAACTATCAATGTCCTGTTTCCGTCAATTACTATCATCCTGACTGTCTCTCCATTCTGCTAAACTATCAATGTCCTGTTTCAGTCAATTAATTTCATCCTGACTGTCTGTCCATTCTGCTAACCTATCAATGTCCAGTTTCAGTCAATTACTATCATCCTGATCCTCTGTCTATTCTGCGAAACTATCCATGTCCTGTTTCAGTCAATTACTATCATCCTGACTGTCTGTCCATTCTGCTAAACTATCAATGTCCTGTTTCAGTCAATTGCTATCATTCTGACTGTCTGTCCATTCTGCTAAACTATCCATGCCCTGTTTCAGTCAATTACTATCATCCTGACTGTCTGTCCATTCTGCTAAACTATCAATGTCCTGTTTCAGTCAATTACTATCATTCTGACTGTCTGTCCATTCTGCTAAACTATCCATGTCCTGTTTCAGTCAATTACTATCATCCTGACTCTCTGTCCGTTCTGCTAAACTATCCATGTCCTGTTTCAGTCAATTACTATCATCCTGACTGTCTGTCCATTCTGCTAAACTATCAATGTCCTGTTTCAGTCAATTACCATCATCCAGACTGTCTGTCCATTCTGCTAAATTATCATTGTCCTGTTTCAGTCAATTACTATCATCCTGACTGTCTGTCCATTCTGCTAAACTATCCATGTCCTGTTTCAGTCAATTACTATCATCCTGACTGTCTGTCCATTCTGCTAGTCTATCAATGTCCTGTTTCAGTCAATTACTATCATCCTGACTGTCTGTCCATTCTGCTGATCTATCAATGTCCTGTTTCAGTCAATTACTATCATGCTGACTGTCTGTCCATTCTGCTAAATTATCATTGTCCTGTTTCAGTCAATTACTATCATCCTGACTGTCTGTCCATTCTGCTAAACTATCAATGTCCTGTTTCAGTCAATTCCTATCATCCTGACTGTCTGTCCATTCTGCTAAATTATCAATGTCCTGTTTCAGTCAATTACTATCATCCTGACTCTCTGTCCATTCTGCTAAATTATCAATGTCCTGTTTCAGTCAATTACTATCATCCTGACTCTCTGTCCATTCTGCTAAACTCTCAATGTCCTGTTTCAGTCAATTACTATCATCCTGACTGTCTGTCCATTCTGCTAAACTATCAATGTCCTGTTTCAGTCAATTACCATCATCCTGACTCTCTGACCATTCTGCTAAACTATCAATGTCCTGTTTCAGTCAATTACAATCATCCTGACTCTCTGTCCATTCTGCTAAACTATCAATGTCCTGTTTCAGTCAATTACTATCATCCTGACTGTCTGTCCATTCTGCTAATCTACCAATGTCCTGTTTCAGTCAATTACCATCATCCTGACTCTCTGTCCATTCTGCTAAACTATCAATGTCCTGTTTCAGTCAATTACTATCATCCTGACTGTCTGTCCATTCTGCTAATCTACCAATGTCCTGTTTCAGTCAATTACTATCATCCTGACTGTCTGTCCATTCTGCTAAATTATCAATGTCCTGTTTCAGTCAATTACTATCATCCTGACTCTCTGTCCATTCTGCTAAATTATCAATGTCCTGTTTCAGTCAATTACTATCATCCTGACTCTCTGTCCATTCTGCTAAACTATCAATGTCCTGTTTCAGTCAATTACTATCATCCTGACTGTCTGTCCATTCTGCTAAACTATCAATGTTCTTTTCAGTCAATTACTATCATTCTGACTCTCTGTCCATTCTGCTAAACTATCAATGTCCTGCTTCAGTCAATTACTATCATCCTGACTCTCTGTCCATTCTGCTAATCTATCAATGTCCTGTTTCAATCAATTACTATCATCCTGACTGTCTGTCCATTCTGCTAAACTATCAATGTCCTGTTTCAGTCAATTACTATCATCCTGACTGTCTGTCCATTCTGCTAAATTATCAATGTCCTGTTTCAGTCAATTACTATCATCCTGACTCTCTGTCCATTCTGCTAAACTATCCATGTCCTGTTTCAGTCAATTACTATCATCCTGACTGTCTATCCATTCTGCTAATATATCCATGTCCTGTTTCAGTCAATTACTATCATCCTGACTGTCTATCCATTCTGCTAATCTATCAATGTCCTGTTTCAGTCAATTACTATCATCCTGACTGTCTATCCATTCTGCTAATCTATCAATGTCCTGTTTCAGTCAATTACTATCATCCAGACTGTCTGTCCTTTCTGCTAAACTATCAATGTCCTGTTTCAGTCAATTACTATCATCCTGACTGTCTATCCATTCTGCCAAACTATCACTGTCCGGTTTCAGTCAATTACTATCATCCTGACTGTCTATCCATTCTGCTAAACTATTCATGTCCTGTTTCAGTCAATTACTATCATCATGACTGTCTGTCCATTCTGCTAAACTATCCATGTCCTGTTTCAGTCAATTACTATCATCCTGACTGTCTGTCCATTCTGCTAAACTATCAATGTCCTGTTTCAGTCAATTGCTATCATACTGACTGTCTGTCCATTCTGCTAAACTATCAATGTGCTGTCTCAGTCAATTACTATCATCCTGACTGTCTATCCATTCTGCTAATCTATCAATGTCCTGTTTCAGTCAATTACTATCATCCAGACTGTCTGTCCATTCTGCTAAACTATCAATGTCCTGTTTCAGTCAATTACTATCATCCTGACTGTCTGTCCATTCTGCCAAACTATCAATGTCCTGTTTCAGTCAATTACTATCATCCTGACTGTCTATCCAATCTGCTAAACTATTCATGTCCTGTTTCAGTCAATTACTATCATCATGAATGTCTGTCCATTCTGCTAAACTATCAATGTCCTGTTTCAGTCATTTACTATCATCCTGACTGTCTATCCATTCTGCTAAACTATCCATGTCCTGTTTCAGTCAATTACTATCATCCCGACCGTCTATCCATTCTGCTAAACTATCCATGTCCTGTTTCAGTCAATTACTATCATCCTGACTGTCTGTCCATTCTGCTAACCTATCAATGTCCAGTTTCAGTCAATTAATATCATCCTGACTGTCTGTCCATTCTGCTAAACTATCCATGTCCTGTTTTAGTCAATTACTATCATCCTGACTGTCTATCCATTCTCCTAAACTATCCATGTCCTGTTTCAGTCAATTACTATCATCCTGACTGTCTATCCATTCTGCTAAACTATCCATGTCCTGTTTCAGTCAATTACTATCATCCTGACTGTCTGTCCATTATGCTAACCTATCCATGTCCAGTTTCAGTCAATTACTATCATCCTGACTGTCTGTCCATTCTGCTAAACTATCAATGTCCTGTTTCAGTCAATTACTATCATCCTGACTCTCTGTCCATTCTGCTAACCTATCCATGTCCAGTTTCAGTCAATTACTATCATCCTGACTGTCTGTCCATTCTGCTAAACTATCAATGTCCTGTTTCAGTCAATTACTATCATCCTGACTGTCTATCCATTCTGCTCAACTATCAATGTCCTGTTTCAGTCAATTACTATCATCCTGATCCTCTGTCCATTCTGCTAAACTATCCATGTCCTGTTTCCGTCAATTACTATCATCCTGACTGTCTGTCCATTCTGCTAAACTATCCATGTCCTGTTTCAGTCAATTGCTATCATCCAGACTGTCTCTCCATTCTGCTAAACTATCCATGTCCTGTTTCAGTCAATTACTATCATCCTGACTGTCTTTCCATTCTGCTAAACTATCAATGTCCTGTTTCAGTCAATTACTATCATCCTGATTCTCTGTCCATTCTGCTAAACTATCCATGTCCTGTTTCCGTCAATTACTATCATCCTGACTCTCCGTCCATTCTGCTAAACTATCCATGTCCTGTTTCAGTCAATTGCTATCATCCAGACTGTCTCTCCATTCTGCTAAACTATCCATGTCCTGTTTCAGTCAATTGCTATCATCCTGTCTGTCTGTCCATTCTGCTGAACTATCCATGTCCTGTTTCAGTCAATTACTATCATCCTGACTCTCTATCCATTCTGCTAAACTATCCATGTCCTGTTTCAGTCAATTACTATCATCCTGACTGTCTGTCCATTCTGCTAAACGATCGATGTCCAGTTTCAGTCAATTACTATCATCCTCACTGTCTGTCCATTCTGCTAACCTATCAATGTCCTGTTTCAGTCAATTACTATCATCCTGAATGTTTGTCCATTCTGCTAAACAATCAATGTCCTGTTTCAGTCAATTCCTATCATCCTGACTGTCTGTCCATTCTGCTAAACTATCAATGTCCTGTTTCAGTCAATTACTATCATCCTGACTGTCTGTCCATTCTGCTAAATTATCAATGTCCTGTTTCAGTCAATTACTATCATCCTGACTCTCTGTCCATTCTGCTAAATTATCAATGTCCTGTTTCAGTCAATTACTATCATCCTGACTCTCTGTCCATTCTGCAAAACTATCAATGTCCTGTTTCAGTCAATTACTATCATCCTGACTGTCTGTCCATTCTGCTAAACTATCAATGTTCTGTTTCAGTCAATTACTATCATCCTGACTGTCTGCCCATTCTGCTAAATTATCAATGTCCTGTTTCAGTCAATTACTATCATCCTGACTCTCTGTCCATTCTGCTAAACTATCCATGTCCTGTTTCAGTCAATTACTATCATCCTGACTGTCTATCCATTCTGCTAATATATCCATGTCCTGTTTCAGTCAATTACTATCATTCTGACTGTCGATCCATTCTGCTAAACTATCAATGTCCTGTTTCAGTCAATTACTATCATCCTGACTGTCTGTCCATTCTGCTAATATCTCAATGTCCTGTTTCAGTCAATTACTATCATCCAGACTGTCTGTCCATTCTGCTAAACTATCAATGTCCTGTTTCAGTCAATTACTATCATCCTGACTGTCTGTCCATTCTGCTAAACTATCAATGTCCTGTTTCAGTCAATTACTATCATCCTGACTGTCTATCCATTCTGCTAAACTATCAATGTCCTGTTTCAGTCAATTACTATCATCCTGATCCTCTGTCCATTCTGCTAAACTATCCATGTCCTGTTTCCGTCAATTACTATCATCCTGACTGTCTGTCCATTCTGCTAAACTATCCATGTCCTGTTTCAGTCAATTGCTATCATCCAGACTGTCTCTCCATTCTGCTAAACTATCCATGTCCTGTTTCAGTCAATTACTATCATCCTGACTGTCTTTCCATTCTGCTAAACTATCAATGTCCTGTTTCAGTCAATTACTATCATCCTGATTCTCTGTCCATTCTGCTAAACTATCCATGTCCTGTTTCCGTCAATTACTATCATCCTGACTCTCCGTCCATTCTGCTAAACTATCCATGTCCTGTTTCAGTCAATTGCTATCATCCAGACTGTCTCTCCATTCTGCTAAACTATCCATGTCCTGTTTCAGTCAATTGCTATCATCCTGTCTGTCTGTCCATTCTGCTGAACTATCCATGTCCTGTTTCAGTCAATTACTATCATCCTGACTCTCTATCCATTCTGCTAAACTATCCATGTCCTGTTTCAGTCAATTACTATCATCCTGACTGTCTGTCCATTCTGCTAAACGATCGATGTCCAGTTTCAGTCAATTACTATCATCCTCACTGTCTGTCCATTCTGCTAACCTATCAATGTCCTGTTTCAGTCAATTACTATCATCCTGAATGTTTGTCCATTCTGCTAAACAATCAATGTCCTGTTTCAGTCAATTCCTATCATCCTGACTGTCTGTCCATTCTGCTAAACTATCAATGTCCTGTTTCAGTCAATTACTATCATCCTGACTGTCTGTCCATTCTGCTAAATTATCAATGTCCTGTTTCAGTCAATTACTATCATCCTGACTCTCTGTCCATTCTGCTAAATTATCAATGTCCTGTTTCAGTCAATTACTATCATCCTGACTCTCTGTCCATTCTGCAAAACTATCAATGTCCTGTTTCAGTCAATTACTATCATCCTGACTGTCTGTCCATTCTGCTAAACTATCAATGTTCTGTTTCAGTCAATTACTATCATCCTGACTGTCTGCCCATTCTGCTAAATTATCAATGTCCTGTTTCAGTCAATTACTATCATCCTGACTCTCTGTCCATTCTGCTAAACTATCCATGTCCTGTTTCAGTCAATTACTATCATCCTGACTGTCTATCCATTCTGCTAATATATCCATGTCCTGTTTCAGTCAATTACTATCATTCTGACTGTCGATCCATTCTGCTAAACTATCAATGTCCTGTTTCAGTCAATTACTATCATCCTGACTGTCTGTCCATTCTGCTAATATCTCAATGTCCTGTTTCAGTCAATTACTATCATCCAGACTGTCTGTCCATTCTGCTAAACTATCAATGTCCTGTTTCAGTCAATTACTATCATCCTGACTGTCTGTCCATTCTGCTAAACTATCAATGTCCTGTTTCAGTCAATTACTATCATCCTGACTGTCTATCCATTCTGCTAAACTATTCATGTCCTGTTTCAGTCAATTACTATCATCATGACTGTCTGTCCATTCTGCTAAACTATCAATGTCCTGTTTCAGTCAGTTATTTTCATCCTGACTGTCTGTCCATTCTGCTAAACTATCAATGTCCTGTTTCAGTCATTTACTATCATCCTGACTGTCTATCCATTCTGCTAAACTATCCATGTCCTGTTTCAGTCAATTACTGTCATCCTGACCGTCCATAAATTCTGCTAAACTATCCATGTCCTGTTTCAGTCAATTACTATCATCCTGACTGTCTGTCCATTCTGCTAACCTATCAATGTCCAGTTTCAGTCAATTACTATCATCCTGACTGTCTGTCCATTCTGCTAAACTATCCATGTCCTGTTTTTTAGTCAATTACTATCATCCTGACTGTCTATCCATTCTCCTAAACTATCCATGTCCTGTTTCAGTCAATTACTATCATCCTGACTGTCTATCCATTCTGCTAAACTATCCATGTCCTGTTTCAGTCAATTACTATCATCCTGACTGTCTGTCCATTCTGCTAACCTATCAATGTCCAGTTTCAGTCAATTACTATCATCCTGACTGTCTGTCCATGCTGCTAAACTATCAATGTCCTGTTTCAGTCAATTACTATCAACCTGACTCTCTGTCCATTCTGCTAACCTATCAATGTCCAGTTTCAGTCAATTACTATCATCCTGACTGTCGATCCATTCTGCTAAACTATCAATGTCCTGTTTCAGTCAATTACTATCATCCTGACTGTCTGTCCATTCTGCTAATATCTCAATCTCCTGTTTCAGTCAATTACTATCATCCAGACTGTCTGTCCATTCTGCTAAACTATCAATGTCCTGTTTCAGTCAATTACTATCATCCTGACTGTCTATCCATTCTGCTAAACTATCAATGTCCTGTTTCAGTCAATTACTATCATCCTGACTGTCTATCCATTCTGCTAAACGATCGATGTCCTGTTTCAGTCAATTACTATCATCCTCACTGTCTGTCCATTCTGCTAACCTATCAATGTCCTGTTTCAGTCAATTACTATCATCCTGACTGTCTGTCCATTCTGCTAAACAATCAATGTCCTGTTTCAGTCAATTCCTATCATCCTGACTCTCTGTCCATTCTGCTAAACTATCAATGTCCTGTTTCAGTCAATTACTATCATCCTGACTGTCTGTCCATTCTGCTAAATTATCAATGTCCTGTTTCAGTCAATTACTATCATCCTGACTCTCTGTCCATTCTGCTAAATTATCAATGTCCTGTTTCAGTCAATTACTATCATCCTGACTCTCTGTCCATTCTGCAAAACTATCAATGTCCTGTTTCAGTCAATTACTATCATCCTGACTGTCTGTCCATTCTGCTAAACTATCAATGTTCTGTTTCAGTCAATTACTATCATCCTGACTCTCTGTCCATTCTGCTAAACTATCAATGTCCTGCTTCAGTCAATTCCTATCATCCTGACTCTCTGTCCATTCTGCTAATCTATCAATGTCCTGTTTCAATCAATTACTATCATCCTGACTGTCTGTCCATTCTGCTAAACTATCAATGTCCTGTTTCAGTCAATTACTATCATCCTGACTGTCTGTCCATTCTCCTAAATTATCAATGCCCTGTTTCAGTCAATTACTATCATCCTGACTCTCTGTCCATTCTGCTAAACTATCCATGTCCTGTTTCAGTCAATTACTATCATCCTGACTGTCTATCCATTCTGCTAAACTATCCATGTACTGTTTCAGTCAATTACTATCATCCTGACTGTCTGTCCATTCTGCTAACCTATCAATGTCCAGTTTCAGTCAATTACTATCATCCTGACTGTCTGTCCATGCTGCTAAACTATCAATGTCCTGTTTCAGTCAATTACTATCATCCTGACTCTCTGTCCATTCTGCTAACCTATCAATGTCCAGTTTCAGTCAATTACTATCATCCTGACTGTCGATCCATTCTGCTAAACTATCAATGTCCTGTTTCAGTCAATTACTATCATCCTGACTGTCTGTCCATTCTGCTAATATCTCAATGTCCTGTTTCAGTCAATTACTATCATCCAGACTGTCTGTCCATTCTGCTAAACTATCAATGTCCTGTTTCAGTCAATTACTATCATCCTGACTGTCTGTCCATTCTTCTAAACTATCAATGTCCTGTTTCAGTCAATTACTATCATCCTGACTGTCTATCCATTCTGCTAAACGATCGATGTCCTGTTTCAGTCAATTACTATCATCCTCACTGTCTGTCCATTCTGCTAACCTATCAATGTCCTGTTTCAGTCAATTACTATCATACTGACTGTCTGTCCATTCTGCTAAACTATCAATGTCCTGTTTCAGTCAGTTATTTTCATCCTGACTGTCTGTCCATTCTGCTAAACTATCAATGTCCTGTTTCAGTCATTTACTATCATCCTGACTGTCTATCCATTCTGCTAAACTATCCATGTCCTGTTTCAGTCAATTACTGTCATCCTGACCGTCCATAAATTCTGCTAAACTATCCATGTCCTGTTTCAGTCAATTACTATCATCCTGACTGTCTGTCCATTCTGCTAACCTATCAATGTCCAGTTTCAGTCAATTACTATCATCCTGACTGTCTGTCCATTCTGCTAAACTATCCATGTCCTGTTTTTTAGTCAATTACTATCATCCTGACTGTCTATCCATTCTCCTAAACTTTCCATGTCCTGTTTCAGTCAATTACTATCATCCTGACTGTCTATCCATTCTGCTAAACTATCCATGTCCTGTTTCAGTCAATTACTATCATCCTGACTGTCTGTCCATTCTGCTAACCTATCAATGTCCAGTTTCAGTCAATTACTATCATCCTGACTGTCTGTCCATGCTGCTAAACTATCAATGTCCTGTTTCAGTCAATTACTATCATCCTGACTCTCTGTCCATTCTGCTAACATATCAATGTCCAGTTTCAGTCAATTACTATCATCCTGACTGTCGATCCATTCTGCTAAACTATCAATGTCCTGTTTCAGTCAATTACTATCATCCTGACTGTCTGTCCATTCTGCTAATATCTCAATCTCCTGTTTCAGTCAATTACTATCATCCAGACTGTCTGTCCATTCTGCTAAACTATCAATGTCCTGTTTCAGTCAATTACTATCATCCTGACTGTCTATCCATTCTGCTAAACTATCAATGTCCTGTTTCAGTCAATTACTATCATCCTGACTGTCTATCCATTCTGCTAAACGATCGATGTCCTGTTTCAGTCAATTACTATCATCCTCACTGTCTGTCCATTCTGCTAACCTATCAATGTCCTGTTTCAGTCAATTACTATCATCCTGACTGTCTGTCCATTCTGCTAAACAATCAATGTCCTGTTTCAGTCAATTCCTATCATCCTGACTCTCTGTCCATTCTGCTAAACTATCAATGTCCTGTTTCAGTCAATTACTATCATCCTGACTGTCTGTCCATTCTGCTAAATTATCAATGTCCTGTTTCAGTCAATTACTATCATCCTGACTCTCTGTCCATTCTGCTAAATTATCAATGTCCTGTTTCAGTCAATTACTATCATCCTGACTCTCTGTCCATTCTGCAAAACTATCAATGTCCTGTTTCAGTCAATTACTATCATCCTGACTGTCTGTCCATTCTGCTAACTATCAATGTTCTGTTTCAGTCAATTACTATCATCCTGACTCTCTGTCCATTCTGCTAAACTATCAATGTCCTGCTTCAGTCAATTCCTATCATCCTGACTCTCTGTCCATTCTGCTAATCTATCAATGTCCTGTTTCAATCAATTACTATCATCCTGACTGTCTGTCCATTCTGCTAAACTATCAATGTCCTGTTTCAGTCAATTACTATCATCCTGACTGTCTGTCCATTCTCCTAAATTATCAATGCCCTGTTTCAGTCAATTACTATCATCCTGACTCTCTGTCCATTCTGCTAAACTATCCATGTCCTGTTTCAGTCAATTACTATCATCCTGACTGTCTATCCATTCTGCTAAACTATCCATGTACTGTTTCAGTCAATTACTATCATCCTGACTGTCTGTCCATTCTGCTAACCTATCAATGTCCAGTTTCAGTCAATTACTATCATCCTGACTGTCTGTCCATGCTGCTAAACTATCAATGTCCTGTTTCAGTCAATTACTATCATCCTGACTCTCTGTCCATTCTGCTAACCTATCAATGTCCAGTTTCAGTCAATTACTATCATCCTGACTGTCGATCCATTCTGCTAAACTATCAATGTCCTGTTTCAGTCAATTACTATCATCCTGACTGTCTGTCCATTCTGCTAATATCTCAATGTCCTGTTTCAGTCAATTACTATCATCCAGACTGTCTGTCCATTCTGCTAAACTATCAATGTCCTGTTTCAGTCAATTACTATCATCCTGACTGTCTGTCCATTCTGCTAAACTATCAATGTCCTGTTTCAGTCAATTACTATCATCCTGACTGTCTATCCATTCTGCTAAACGATCGATGTCCTGTTTCAGTCAATTACTATCATCCTCACTGTCTGTCCATTCTGCTAACCTATCAATGTCCTGTTTCAGTCAATTACTATCATACTGACTGTCTGTCCATTCTGCTAAACAATCAATGTCCTGTTTCAGTCAATTCCTATCATCCTGACTGTCTGTCCATTCTGCTAAACTATCAATGTCCTGTTTCAGTCAATTACTATCATCCTGACTGTCTATCCATTCTGCTAAACTATCCATGTACTGTTTCAGTCAATTACTATCATCCTGACTGTCTGTCCATTCTGCTAACCTATCAATGTCCAGTTTCAGTCAATTACTATCATCCTGACTGTCTGTCCATGCTGCTAAACTATCAATGTCCTGTCTCAGTCAATTACTATCATCCTGACTCTCTGTCCATTCTGCTAACCTATCAATGTCCAGTTTCAGTCAATTACTATCATCCTGACTGTCGATCCATTCTGCTAAGCTATCAATGTCCTGTTTCAGTCAATTACTATCATCCTGACTGTCTGTCCATTCTGCTAATATCTCAATGTCCTGTTTCAGTCAATTACTATCATCCAGACTGTCTGTCCATTCTGCTAAACTATCAATGTCCTGTTTCAGTCAATTACTATCATCCTGACTGTCTGTCCATTCTGCTAAACTATCAATGTCCTGTTTCAGTCAATTACTATCATCCTGACTGTCTATCCATTCTGCTAAACGATCGATGTCCTGTTTCAGTCAATTACTATCATCCTCACTGTCTGTCCATTCTGCTAACCTATCAATGTCCTGTTTCAGTCAATTACTATCATACTGACTGTCTGTCCATTCTGCTAAACTATCAATGTCCTGTTTCAGTCAGTTATTTTCATCCTGACTGTCTGTCCATTCTGCTAAACTATCAATGTCCTGTTTCAGTCATTTACTGTCATCCTGATCGTCCATAAATTCTGCTAAACTATCCATGTCCTGTTTCAGTCAATTACTATCATCCTGACTGTCTGTCCATTCTGCTAACCTATCAATGTCCAGTTTCAGTCAATTACTATCATCCTGACTGTCTGTCCATTCTGCTAAACTATCCATGTCCTGTTTTTTAGTCAATTACTATCATCCTGACTGTCTATCCATTCTCCTAAACTATCCATGTCCTGTTTCAGTCAATTACTATCATCCTGACTGTCTATCCATTCTGCTAAACTATCCATGTCCTGTTTCAGTCTATTACTATCATCCTGACTGTCTGTCCATTCTGCTAACCTATCAATGTCCAGTTTCAGTCAATTACTATCATCCTGACTGTCTGTCCATGCTGCTAAACTATCAATGTCCTGTTTCAGTCAATTACTATCATCCTGACTCTCTGTCCATTCTGCTAACCTATCAATGTCCAGTTTCAGTCAATTACTATCATCCTGACTGTCGATCCATTCTGCTAAACTATCAATGTCCTGTTTCAGTCAATTACTATCATCCTGACTGTCTGTCCATTCTGCTAATATCTCAATCTCCTGTTTCAGTCAACTACTATCATCCAGACTGTCTGTCCATTCTGCTAAACTATCAATGTCCTGTTTCAGTCAATTACTATCATCCTGACTGTCTATCCATTCTGCTAAACTATCAATGTCCTGTTTCAGTCAATTACTATCATCCTGACTGTCTATCCATTCTGCTAAACGATCGATGTCCTGTTTCAGTCAATTACTATCATCCTCACTGTCTGTCCATTCTGCTAACCTATCAATGTCCTGTTTCAGTCAATTACTATCATCCTGACTGTCTGTCCATTCTGCTAAACAATCAATGTCCTGTTTCAGTCAATTCCTATCATCCTGACTCTCTGTCCATTCTGCTAAACTATCAATGTCCTGTTTCAGTCAATTACTATCATCCTGACTGTCTGTCCATTCTGCTAAATTATCAATGTCCTGTTTCAGTCAATTACTATCATCCTGACTCTCTGTCCATTCTGCTAAATTATCAATGTCCTGTTTCAGTCAATTACTATCATCCTGACTCTCTGTCCATTCTGCAAAACTATCAATGTCCTGTTTCAGTCAATTACTATCATCCTGACTGTCTGTCCATTCTGCTAAACTATCAATGTTCTGTTTCAGTCAATTACTATCATCCTGACTCTCTGTCCATTCTGCTAAACTATCAATGTCCTGCTTCAGTCAATTCCTATCATCCTGACTCTCTGTCCATTCTGCTAATCTATCAATGTCCTGTTTCAATCAATTACTATCATCCTGACTGTCTGTCCATTCTGCTAAACTATCAATGTCCTGTTTCAGTCAATTACTATCATCCTGACTGTCTGTCCATTCTCCTAAATTATCAATGCCCTGTTTCAGTCAATTACTATCATCCTGACTCTCTGTCCATTCTGCTAAACTATCCATGTCCTGTTTCAGTCAATTACTATCATCCTGACTGTCTATCCATTCTGCTAAACTATCCATGTACTGTTTCAGTCAATTACTATCATCCTGACTGTCTGTCCATTCTGCTAACCTATCAATGTCCAGTTTCAGTCAATTACTATCATCCTGACTGTCTGTCCATGCTGCTAAACTATCAATGTCCTGTTTCAGTCAATTACTATCATCCTGACTCTCTGTCCATTCTGCTAACCTATCAATGTCCAGTTTCAGTCAATTACTATCATCCTGACTGTCGATCCATTCTGCTAAACTATCAATGTCCTGTTTCAGTCAATTACTATCATCCTGACTGTCTGTCCATTCTGCTAATATCTCAATCTCCTGTTTCAGTCAACTACTATCATCCAGACTGTCTGTCCATTCTGCTAAACTATCAATGTCCTGTTTCAGTCAATTACTATCATCCTGACTGTCTATCCATTCTGCTAAACTATCAATGTCCTGTTTCAGTCAATTACTATCATCCTGACTGTCTATCCATTCTGCTAAACGATCGATGTCCTGTTTCAGTCAATTACTATCATCCTCACTGTCTGTCCATTCTGCTAACCTATCAATGTCCTGTTTCAGTCAATTACTATCATCCTGACTGTCTGTCCATTCTGCTAAACAATCAATGTCCTGTTTCAGTCAATTCCTATCATCCTGACTCTCTGTCCATTCTGCTAAACTATCAATGTCCTGTTTCAGTCAATTACTATCATCCTGACTGTCTGTCCATTCTGCTAAATTATCAATGTCCTGTTTCAGTCAATTACTATCATCCTGACTCTCTGTCCATTCTGCTAAATTATCAATGTCCTGTTTCAGTCAATTACTATCATCCTGACTCTCTGTCCATTCTGCAAAACTATCAATGTCCTGTTTCAGTCAATTACTATCATCCTGACTGTCTGTCCATTCTGCTAAACTATCAATGTTCTGTTTCAGTCAATTACTATCATCCTGACTCTCTGTCCATTCTGCTAAACTATCAATGTCCTGCTTCAGTCAATTCCTATCATCCTGACTCTCTGTCCATTCTGCTAATCTATCAATGTCCTGTTTCAATCAATTACTATCATCCTGACTGTCTGTCCATTCTCCTAAATTATCAATGCCCTGTTTCAGTCAATTACTATCATCCTGACTCTCTGTCCATTCTGCTAAACTATCCATGTCCTGTTTCAGTCAATTACTATCATCCTGACTGTCTATCCATTCTGCTAAACTATCCATGTACTGTTTCAGTCAATTACTATCATCCTGACTGTCTGTCCATTCTGCTAACCTATCAATGTCCCGTTTCAGTCAATTACTATCATCCTGACTGTCTGTCCATGCTGCTAAACTATCAATGTCCTGTTTCAGTCAATTACTATCATCCTGACTCTCTGTCCATTCTGCTAACCTATCAATGTCCAGTTTCAGTCAATTACTGTCATCCTGACTGTCGATCCATTCTGCTAAACTATCAATGTCCTGTTTCAGTCAATTACTATCATCCTGACTGTCTGTCCATTCTGCTAATATCTCAATGTCCTGTTTCAGTCAATTACTATCATCCAGACTGTCTGTCCATTCTGCTAAACTATCAATGTCCTGTTTCAGTCAATTACTATCATACTGACTGTCTGTCCATTCTGCTAAACAATCAATGTCCTGTTTCAGTCAATTCCTATCATCCTGACTGTCTGTCCATTCTGCTAAACTATCAATGTCCTGTTTCAGTCAATTACTATCATCCTGACTGTCTGTCCATTCTGCTAAATTATCAATGTCCTGTTTCAGTCAATTACTATCATCCTGACTCTCTGTCCATTCTGCTAAATTATCAATGTCCTGTTTCAGTCAATTACTATCATCCTGACTCTCTGTCCATTCTGCAAAACTATCAATGTCCTGTTTCAGTCAATTACTATCATCCTGACTGTCTGTCCATTCTGCTAAACTATCAATGTTCTGTTTCAGTCAATTACTATCATCCTGACTCTCTGTCCATTCTGCTAAACTATCAATGTCCTGCTTCAGTCAATTCCTATCATCCTGACTCTCTGTCCATTCTGCTAATCTATCAATGTCCTGTTTCAATCAATTACTATCATCCTGACTGTCTGTCCATTCTGCTAAACTATCAATGTCCTGTTTCAGTCAATTACTATCATCCTGACTGTCTGTCCATTCTCCTAAATTATCAATGCCCTGTTTCAGTCAATTAATATCATCCTGACTCTCTGTCCATTCTGCTAAACTATCCATGTCCTGTTTCAGTCAATTACTATCATCCTGACTGTCTATCCATTCTGCTAAACTATCCATGTCCTGTTTCAGTCAATTACTGTCATCCTGACTGTCTGTCCATTCTGCTAACCTATCAATGTCCAGTTTCAGTCAATTACTATCATCCTGACTGTCTGTCCATGCTGCTAAACTATCAATGTCCTGTTTCAGTCAATTACTATCATCCTGACTCTCTGTCCATTCTGCTAACCTAGCAATGATCAGTTTCAGTCAATTACTATCATCCTGACTGTCGATCCATTCTGCTAAACTATCAATGTCCTGTTTCAGTCAATTACTATCATCCTGACTGTCTGTCCATTCTGCTAATATCTCAATGTCCTTTTTCAGTCAATTACTATCATCCAGACTGTCTGTCCATTCTGCTAAACTATCAATGTCCTGTTTCAGTCAATTACTATCATCCTGACTGTCTGTCCATTCTGCTAAACTATCAATGTCCTGTTTCAGTCAATTACTATCATCCTGACTGTCGATCCATTCTGCTAAACGATCGATGTCCTGTTTCAGTCAATTACTATCATCCTCACTGTCTGTCCATTCTGCTAACCTATCAATGTCCTGTTTCAGTCAATTACTATCATCCTGACTGTCTGTCCATTCTGCTAAACAATCAATGTCCTGTTTCAGTCAATTCCTATCATCCTGACTGTCTGTCCATTCTGCTAAACTATCAATGTCCTGTTTCAGTCAATTACTATCATCCTGACTGTCTGTCCATTCTGCTAAATTATCAATGTCCTGTTTCAGTCAATTACTATCATCCTGACTCTCTGTCCATTCTGCTAAATTATCAATGTCCTGTTTCAGTCAATTACTATCATCCTGACTCTCTGTCCATTCTGCAAAACTATCAATGTCCTGTTTCAGTCAATTACTATCATCCTGACTGTCTGTCCATTCTGCTAAACTATCAATGTCCTGTTTCAGTCAATTAGTATCATCCTCACTGTCTGTCCATTCTGCTAACCTATCAATGTCCTGTTTCAGTCAATTACTTTCATCCTGACTGTCTGTCCATTCTGCTAAACTATCAATGTCCTGTTTCAGTCAATTACTATCATCCTGACTGTCTGTCCATTCTGCTAAACTATCAATGTCCTGTTTCCGTCAATTACTATCATCCTGACTGTCTGTCCATTCTGCTAAACTATCAATGTCCTGTTTCAGTCAATTACTATCATCCTGACTGTCTGTCCATTCTGCTAAACTATCAATGTCCTGTTTCAGTCAATTACTATCATCCTGACTGTCTGTCCATTCTGCTAAAATATCAATGTCCTGTTCAGTTCAATTACTATCATCCTGACTGTCTGACAATTCTGCTAACCTATCAATGTCCTGTTTCAGTCAATTACTATCATCCTGACTGTCTGGAAATTCTGCTAAACTATCAATGCCCTGTTTCAGTCAATGACTATCATCCTGACTGTCTGTCCATTCTGCTAACCTATCAATGTCCTGTTTCAGTCAATTTCTATCATCCTGACTGTCTGTCTATTCTGCTAAACTATCAATGTCCTGTTTCAATCAATTACTTTCATCCTGACTGTCTGTCCATTCTGCTAAACTATCAATGTCCTGTTTCAGTCAATTACTATCATCCTGACTGTCTGTCCCTTCTGCTAAACTATCAATGTCCTGTTTCCGTCAATTACTATCATCCTGACTGTCTCTCCATTCTGCTAAACTATCAATGTCCTGCTTCAGTCAATTAATTTCATCCTGACTGTCTGTCCATTCTGCTAACCTATCCATGTCCAGTTTCAGTCAATTACTATCATCCTGATCCTCTGTCTATTCTGCGAAACTATCCATGTCCTGTTTCAGTCAATTACTATCATGCTGACTGTCTGTCCATTCTGTTAAACTATCAATGTCCTGTTTCAGTCAATTGCTATCATTCTGACTGTCTGTCCATTCTGCTAAACTATCTATGCCCTGTTTCAGTCAATTACTATCATCCTGACTGTCTGTCCATTCTGCTAAACTATCAATGTCCTGTTTCAGTCAATTACTATCATTCTGACTGTCTGTCCATTCTGCTAAACTATCCATGTCCTGTTTCAGTCAATTACTATCATCCTGACTCTCTGTCCATTCTGCTAAAGTATCCATGTCCTGTTTCAGTCAATTACTATCATCCTGAATGTCTATCCATTCTGCTAAACTATCAATGTCCTGTTTCAGTCAATTAATATCATCCTGATACTCTGTCCATTCTGCTAAACTATCCATGTCCTGTTTCAGTCAATTACTATCATCCTGACTCTCTGTCCATTCTGCTAAACTATCCATGTCCTGTTTCAGTCAATTACTATCATCTTGTCTGTCTGTCCATTCTGCTAAACTATCCATGTCCTGTTTCAGTCAATTACTATCATCCTGACTGTCTGTCCATTCTGCTAAACTATCCATGTCCTGTTTCAGTCAATTACTATCATCCTGACTGTCTGTCCATTCTGCTAAACGTTCCATGTCCTGTTTCAGTCAATTACTATCATCCTGACTCTCTGTCCATTCTGCTAAACTATCAATGTCCTGTTTCAGTCAATTACTATCATCCTGACTGTCTGTCCATTCTGCTAAACTATCAATGTCCTGTTTCAGTCAATTACCATCATCCTGACTCTCTGTCCATTCTGCTAAACTATCAATGTCCTGTTTCAGTCAATTACTATCATCCTGACTGTCTGTCCATTCTGCTAAACAATCAATGTCCTGTTTCAGTCAATTACTATCATGCTGACTGTCTGTCCATTCTGCTAAACTATCAATGTCCTGTTTCAGTCAATTACCATCATCCTGACTCTCTGTCCATTCTGCTAAACTATCAATGTCCTGTTTCAGTCAGTTACTATCATCCTGACTCTCTGTCCATTCTGCTAAACTATCAATGTCCTGTTTCAGTCAATTACTATCATCCTGACTGTCTGTCCATTCTGCTGAATTATCATTGTCCTGTTTCAGTCAATTACTATCATCCTGACTGTCTGTCCATTCTGCGAAATTATCAATGTCCTGTTTCAGTCAATTACTATCATCCTGACTCTCTGTCCATTCTGCTAAACTATCAATGTCCAGTTTCAGTCAATTACTATCATCCTGACAGTCTGTCCATTCTGCTAAACTATCAATGTACTGTTTCAGTCAATTACTATCATCCTGACTCTCTGTCCATTCTGCTAAACTATCAATGTCCTGCTTCAGTCAATTCCTATCATCTTGACTCTCTGTCCATTCTGCAAAACTATCAATGTCCTGTTTCAGTCAATTACTATCACCCTGACTGTCTGTCCATTCTGCTAAACTATCCATGTCCTGTTTCAGTCAATTACTATCATCCTGACTGTCTGTCCATTCTGCTAAATTATCAATGTCCTGTTTCAGTCAATTACTATCATCCTGACTCTCTGTCCATTCTGCTAAACTATCAATGTCCTGTTTCAGTCAATTACTATCATCCTGAATGTCTATCCATTCTGCTAAACTATCAATGTCCTGTTTCAGTCAATTAATATCATCCTGATCCTCTGTCCATTCTGCTAAACTATCCATGTCCTGTTTCAGTCAATTACTATCATCCTGACTCTCTGTCCATTCTGCTAAACTATCCATGTCCTGTTTCAGTCAATTACTATCATCCTGTCTGTCTGTCCATTATGCTAAACTATCCATGTCCTGTTTCAGTCAATTACTATCATCCTGACTGTCTGTCCATTCTGCTAAACTATCCATGTCCTGTTTCAGTCAATTACTATCATCCTGACTGTCTGTCCATTCTGCTAAACGTTCCATGTCCTGTTTCAGTCAATTACTATCATCCTGACTGTCTGTCCATTCTGCTAACCTATCAATGTCCTGTTTCAGTCAATTACTATCATCCTGACTGTCTGTCCATTCTGCTAAACTATCAATGTCCTGTTTCAGTCAATTACTTTCATCTTGACTGTCTGTCCATTCTGCTAAACTATCAATGTCCTGTTTCAGTCAATTACTATCATCCTGACTGTCTGTCCATTCTGCTAAACTATCAATGTCCTGTTTCAGTCAATTACTATCATCCTGACTGTCTGTCCATTCTGCTAAACTATCAATGTCCTGTTTCAGTCAATTACTATCATCCTGACTGTCTGTCCATTCTGCTAAACTATCAATGTCCTGTTTCAGTCAATTACTGTCATCCTGACTGTCTGTCCATTCTGCTAAAATATCAATGTCCTGTTCAGGTCAATTACTATCATCCTGACTGTCTGACAATTCTGCTAACCTATCAATGTCCTGTTTCAGTCAATTACTATCATCCTGACTGTCTGGCCATTCTGCTAAACTATCAATGCCCTGTTTCAGTCAATGACTATCATCCTGACTGTCTGTCCATTCTGCTAACCTATCAATGTCCTGTTTCAGTCAATTTCTATCATCCTGACTGTCTGTCCATTCTGCTAAACTATCTATGTCCTGTTTCAGTCAATTACTATCATCCTGACTGTCGGTCTATTCTGCTAAACTATCAATGTCCTGTTTCAATCAGTTACTTTCATCCTGACTGTCTGTCCATTCTGCTAAACTATCAATGTCCTGTTTCAGTCAATTACTATCATCCTGACTGTCTGTCCCTTCTGCTAAACTATCAATGTCCTGTTTCCGTCAATTACTATCATCCTGACTGTCTCTCCATTCTGCTAAACTATCAATGTCCTGTTTCAGTCAATTAATTTCATCCTGACTGTCTGTCCATTCTGCTAACCTATCAATGTCCAGTTTCAGTCAATTACTATCGTCCTGATCCTCTGTCTATTCTGCGAAACTATCCATGTCCTGTTTCAGTCAATTACTATCATCCTGACTGTCTGTCCATTCTGCTAAACTATCAATGTCCTGTTTCAGTCAATTACTATCATCCTGACTGTCTATCCATTCTGCTAAACTATCAATGTCCTGTTTCAGTCAATTACTATCATTCTGACTGTCTGTCCATTCTGCTAAACTATCCATGTCCTGTTTCAGTCAATTACTGTCATCCTGACTCTCTGTCCATTCTGCTAAACTATCCATGTCCTGTTTCAGTCAATTACTATCATCCTGACTGTCTGTCCATTCTGCTAAACTATCAATGTCCTGTTTCAGTCAATTACCATCATCCAGAATGTCTGTCCATTCTGCTAAATTATCATTGTCCTGTTTCAGTCAATTACTATCATCCTGACTCTCTGTCCATTCTGCTAGTCTATCAATGTCCTGTTTCAGTCAATTACTATCATCCTGACTGTCTGTCCATTCTGCTGATCTATCAATGTCCTGTTTCAATCAATTACTATCATCCTGACTGTCTGTCCATTCTGCTAAACTATCAATGTCCTGTTTCAGTCAATTACTATCATCCTGACTGTCTATCCATTCTGCTAATATATCCATGTCCTGTTTCAGTCAATTACTATCATCCTGACTGTCTATCCATTCTGCTAAACTATCAATGTCCTGTTTCAGTCAATTACTATCATCCTGACTGTCTATCCATTCTGCTAATCTATCAATGTCCTGTTTCAGTCAATTACTATCATCCAGACTGTCTGTCCTTTCTGCTAAACTATCAATGTCCTGTTTCAGTCAATTACTATCATCCTGACTGTCTGTCCATTCTGCCAAACTATCAATGTCCGGTTTCAGTCAATTACTATCATCCTGACTGTCTATCCATTCTGCTAAACTATTCATGTCCTGTTTCAGTCAATTACTATCATCATGACTGTCTGTCCATTCTGCTAAACTATCCATGTCCTTTTTCAGTCAATTACTATCATCCTGACTGTCTGTCCATTCTGCTAAACTATCAATGTCCTGTTTCAGTCATTTGCTATCATACTGACTGTCTGTCCATTCTGCTAAACTATCAATGTGCTGTCTCTGTCAATTACTATCATCCTGACTGTCTATCCATTCTGCTAATCTATCAATGTCCTGTTTCAGTCAATTACTATCATCCAGACTGTCTGTCCATTCTGCTAATCTATTCATATCCTGTTTCAGTCAATTACTATCATCATGACTGTCTGTCCATTCTGCTAAACTATCCATGTCCTGTTTCAGTCAATTACTATCATCCTGACTGTCTGTCCATTCTGCTAAACTATCAATGTCCTGTTTCAGTCAATTGCTATCATACTGACTGTCTGTCCATTCTGCTAAACTATCAATGTCCTGTTTCAGTCAATTACTTTCATCCTGACTGTCTGTCCATTCTGCTAAACTATCAATGTCCTGTTTCAGTCAATTACTATCATCCTGACTGTCTGTCCATTCTGCTAAACTATCAATGTCCTGTTTCAGTCAATTACTATCATCCTGACTGTCTGTCCATTCTGCTAAACTATCAATGTCCTGTTTCAGTCAATTACTATCATCCTGACTGTCTGTCCATTCTGCTAAAATATCAATGTCCTGTTCAGGTCAATTACTATCATCCTGACTGTCTGACAATTCTGCTAACCTATCAATGTCCTGTTTCAGTCAATTACTATCATCCTGACTGTCTGGCCATTCTGCTAAACTATCAATGCCCTGTTTCAGTCAATGACTATCATCCTGACTGTCTGTCCATTCTGCTAACCTATCAATGTCCTGTTTCAGTCAATTTCTATCATCCTGACTGTCTGTCCATTCTGCTAATCTATCTATGTCCTGTTTCAGTCAATTACTATCATCCTGACTGTCGGTCTATTCTGCTAAACTATCAATGTCCTGTTTCAATCAATTACTTTCATCCTGACTGTCTGTCCATTCTGCTAAACTATCAATGTCCTGTTTCAGTCAATTACTATCATCCTGACTGTCTGTCCCTTCTGCTAAACTATCCATGTCCTGTTTCAGTCAATTACTATCATCCTGACTCTCTGTCCATTCTGCTAAACTATCCATGTCCTGTTTCAGTCAATTACTATCATCCTGACTGTCTGTCCATTCTGCTAAATTATCAATGTCCTGTTTCAGTCAATTACTATCATCCTGACTCTCTGTCCATTCTGCTAAACTATCAATGTCCTGTTTCAGTCAATTACTATCATCCTGAATGTCTATCCATTCTGCTAAACTATCAATGTCCTGTTTCAGTCAATTAATATCATCCTGATCCTCTGTCCATTCTGCTAAACTATCCATGTCCTGTTTCATTCAATTACTATCATCCTGACTCTCTGACCATTCTGCTTAATTATCAATGTTCTGTTTCAGTCAAATACTATCATCCAGACTGTCTGTCCATTCTGCTAAACTATCAATGTCCTGTTTCCGTCAATTACTATCATCCTGACTGTCTCTCCATTCTGCTAAACTATCAATGTCCTGTTTCAGTCAATTAATTTCATCCTGACTGTCTGTCCATTCTGCTAACCTATCAATGTCCAGTTTCAGTCAATTACTATCATCCTGATCCTCTGTCTATTCTGCGAAACTATCCATGTCCTGTTTCAGTCAATTACTATCATCCTGACTGTCTGTCCATTCTGCTAAACTATCAATGTCCTGTTTCAGTCAATTGCTATCATTCTGACTGTCTGTCCATTCTGCTAAACTATCCATGCCCTGTTTCAGTCAATTACTATCATCCTGACTGTCTGTCCATTCTGCTAAACTATCAATGTCCTGTTTCAGTCAATTACTATCATTCTGACTGTCTGTCCATTCTGCTAAACTATCCATGTCCTGTTTCAGTCAATTACTATCATCCTGACTCTCTGTCCATTCTGCTAAACTATCCATGTCCTGTTTCAGTCAATTACTATCATCCTGACTGTCTGTCCATTCTGCTAAACTATCAATGTCCTGTTTCAGTCAATTACCATCATCCAGACTGTCTGTCCATTCTGCTAAATTATCATTGTCCTGTTTCAGTCAATTACTATCATCCTGACTGTCTGTCCATTCTGCTAAACTATCCATGTCCTGTTTCAGTCAATTACTATCATCCTGACTGTCTGTCCATTCTGCTAGTCCATCAATGTCCTGTTTCAGTCAATTACTATCATCCTGACTGTCTGTCCATTCTGCTGATCTATCAATGTCCTGTTTCAGTCAATTACTATCATGCTGACTGTCTGTCCATTCTGCTAAATTATCATTGTCCTGTTTCAGTCAATTACTATCATCCTGACTGTCTGTCCATTCTGCTAAACTATCAATGTCCTGTTTCAGTCAATTACTATCATCCTGACTGTCTGTCCATTCTGCTAAATTATCAATGTCCTGTTTCAGTCAATTACTATCATCCTGACTCTCTGTCCATTCTGCTAAATTATCAATGTCCTGTTTCAGTCAATTACTATCATCCTGACTCTCTGTCCATTCTGCTAAACTATCAATGTCCTGTTTCAGTCAATTACTATCATCCTGACTGTCTGTCCATTCTGCTAAACTATCAATGTCCTGTTTCAGTCAATTACCATCATCCTGACTCTCTGTCCACTCTGCTAAATTATCAATGTCCTGTTTCAGTCAATTACTATCATCCTGACTGTCTGTCCATTCTGCTAAACTATCCATGTCCTGTTTCAGTCAATTACTATCATCCTGACTGTCTGTCCATTCTGCTGATCTATCAATGTCCTGTTTCAGTCAATTACTATCATGCTGACTGTCTTTCCATTCTGCTAAATTATCATTGTCCTGTTTCAGTCAATTACTATCATCCTGACTGTCTGTCCATTCTGCTAAAATATCAATGTCCTGTTCAGGTCAATTACTATCATCCTGACTGTCTGACAATTCTGCTAACCTATCAATGTCCTGTTTCAGTCAATTACTATCATCCTGACTGTCTGGCCATTCTGGTAAACTATCAATGCCCTGTTTCAGTCAATGACTATCATCCTGACTGTCTGTCCATTCTGCTAACCTATCAATGTCCTGTTTCAGTCAATTTCTATCATCCTGACTGTCTGTCCATTCTGCTAAACTATCTATGTCCTGTTTCAGTCAATTACTATCATCCTGACTGTCGGTCTATTCTGCTAAACTATCAATGTCCTGTTTCAATCAAATACTTTCATCCTGACTGTCTGTCCATTCTGCTAAACTATCAATGTCCTGTTTCAGTCAATTACTATCATCCTGACTGTCTGTCCCTTCTGCTAAACTATCCATGTCCTGTTTCAGTCAATTACTATCATCCTGACTGTCTGTCCATTCTGCTAAACTATCCATGTCCTGTTTCATTCAATTAATATCATCCTGACTCTCTGACCATTCTGCTTAATTATCAATGTTCTGTTTCAGTCAAATACTATCATCCAGACTGTCTGTCCATTCTGCTAAACTATCAATGTCCGGTTTCCGTCAATTACTATCATCCTGACTGTCTCTCCATTCTGCTAAACTATCAATGTCCTGTTTCAGTCAATTAATTTCATCCTGACTGTCTGTCCATTCTGCTTACCTATCAATGTCCAGTTTCAGTCAATTACTATCATCCTGATCCTCTGTCTATTCTGCGAAACTATCCATGTCCTGTTTCAGTCAATTACTATCATCCTGACTGTCTGTCCATTCTGCTAAACTATCAATGTCCTGTTTCAGTCAATTGCTATCATTCTGACTGTCTGTCCATTCTGCTAAACTATCCATGCCCTGTTTCAGTCAATTACTATCATCCTGACTGTCTGTCCATTCTGCTAAACTATCAATGTCCTGTTTCAGTCAATTACTATCATTCTGACTGTCTGTCCATTCTGCTAAACTATCCATGTCCTGTTTCAGTCAATTACTATCATCCTGACTCTCTGTCCATTCTGCTAAACTATCCATGTCCTGTTTCAGTCAATTACTATCATCCTGACTGTCTGTCCATTCTGCTAAACTATCAATGTCCTGTTTCAGTCAATTACCATCATCCAGACTGTCTGTCCATTCTGCTAAATTATCATTGTCCTGTTTCAGTCAATTACTATCATCCTGACTGTCTGTCCATTCTGCTAAACTATCCATGTCCTGTTTCAGTCAATTACTATCATCCTGACTGTCTGTCCATTCTGCTAGTCCATCAATGTCCTGTTTCAGTCAATTACTATCATCCTGACTGTCTGTCCATTCTGCTGATCTATCAATGTCCTGTTTCAGTCAATTACTATCATGCTGACTGTCTGTCCATTCTGCTAAATTATCATTGTCCTGTTTCAGTCAATTACTATCATCCTGACTGTCTGTCCATTCTGCTAAACTATCAATGTCCTGTTTCAGTCAATTACTATCATCCTGACTGTCTGTCCATTCTGCTAAATTATCAATGTCCTGTTTCAGTCAATTACTATCATCCTGACTCTCTGTCCATTCTGCTAAATTATCAATGTCCTGTTTCAGTCAATTACTATCATCCTGACTCTCTGTCCATTCTGCTAAACTATCAATGTCCTGTTTCAGTCAATTACTATCATCCTGACTGTCTGTCCATTCTGCTAAACTATCAATGTCCTGTTTCAGTCAATTACCATCATCCTGACTCTCTGACCATTCTGCTAAACTATCAATGTCCTGTTTCAGTCAATTACTATCATCCTGACTCTCTGTCCATTCTGCTAAATTATCAATGTCCTGTTTCAGTCAATTACTATCATCCTGACTGTCTGTCCATTCTGCTAAACTATCCATGTCCTGTTTCAGTCAATTACTATCATCCTGACTGTCTGTCCATTCTGCTGATCTATCAATGTCCTGTTTCAGTCAATTACTATCATGCTGACTGTCTTTCCATTCTGCTAAATTATCATTGTCCTGTTTCAGTCAATTACTATCATCCTGACTGTCTGTCCATTCTGCTAAAATATCAATGTCCTGTTCAGGTCAATTACTATCATCCTGACTGTCTGACAATTCTGCTAACCTATCAATATCATGTTTCAGTCAATTACTATCATCATGACTGTCTGGCCATTCTGGTAAACTATCAATGCCCTGTTTCAGTCAATGACTATCATCCTGACTGTCTGTCCATTCTGCTAACCTATCAATGTCCTGTTTCAGTCAATTTCTATCATCCTGACTGTCTGTCCATTCTGCTAAACTATCTATGTCCTGTTTCAGTCAATTACTATCATCCTGACTGTCGGTCTATTCTGCTAAACTATCAATGTCCTGTTTCAATCAATTACTTTCATCCTGACTGTCTGTCCATTCTGCTAAACTATCAATGTCCTGTTTCAGTCAATTACTATCATCCTGACTGTCTGTCCCTTCTGCTAAACTATCCATGTCCTGTTTCAGTCAATTACTATCATCCTGACTCTCTGTCCATTCTGCTAAACTATCCATGTCCTGTTTCAGTCAATTACTATCATCCTGACTGTCTGTCCATTCTGCTAAATTATCAATGTCCTGTTTCAGTCAATTACTATCATCCTGACTCTCTGTCCATTCTGCTAAACTATCAATGTCCTGTTTCAGTCAATTACTATCATCCTGAATGTCTATCCATTCTGCTAAACTATCAATGTCCTGTTTCAGTCAATTAATATCATCCTGATCCTCTGTCCATTCTGCTAAACTATCCATGTCCTGTTTCATTCAATTACTATCATCCTGACTCTCTGACCATTCTGCTTAATTATCAATGTTCTGTTTCAGTCAAATACTATCATCCAGACTGTCTGTCCATTCTGCTAAACTATCAATGTCCTGTTTCCGTCAATTACTATCATCCTGACTGTCTCTCCATTCTGCTAAACTATCAATGTCCTGTTTCAGTCAATTAATTTCATCCTGACTGTCTGTCCATTCTGCTAACCTATCAATGTCCAGTTTCAGTCAATTACTATCATCCTGATCCTCTGTCTATTCTGCGAAACTATCCATGTCCTGTTTCAGTCAATTACTATCATCCTGACTGTCTGTCCATTCTGCTAAACTATCAATGTCCCGTTTCAGTCAATTGCTATCATTCTGACTGTCTGTCCATTCTGCTAAACTATCCATGCCCTGTTTCAGTCAATTACTATCATCCTGACTGTCTGTCCATTCTGCTAAACTATCAATGTCCTGTTTCAGTCAATTACTATCATTCTGACTGTCTGTCCATTCTGCTAAACTATCCATGTCCTGTTTCAGTCAATTACTATCATCCTGACTCTTTGTCCATTCTGCTAAACTATCCATGTCCTGTTTCAGTCAATTACTATCATCCTGACTGTCTGTCCATTCTGCTAAACTATCAATGTCCTGTTTCAGTCAATTACCATCTTCCAGACTGTCTGTCCATTCTGCTAAATTATCATTGTCCTGTTTCAGTCAATTACTATCATCCTGACTGTCTGTCCATTCTGCTAAACTATCCATGTCCTGTTTCAGTCAATTACTATCATCCTGACTGTCTGTCCATTCTGCTAGTCCATCAATGTCCTGTTTCAGTCAATTACTATCATCCTGACTGTCTGTCCATTCTGCTGATCTATCAATGTCCTGTTTCAGTCAATTACTATCATGCTGACTGTCTGTCCATTCTGCTAAATTATCATTGTCCTGTTTCAGTCAATTACTATCATCCTGACTGTCTGTCCATTCTGCTAAACTATCAATGTCCTGTTTCAGTCAATTACTATCATCCTGACTGTCTGTCCATTCTGCTAAATTATCAATGTCCTGTTTCAGTCAATTACTATCATCCTGACTCTCTGTCCATTCTGCTAAATTATCAATGTCCTGTTTCAGTCAATTACTATCATCCTGACTCTCTGTCCATTCTGCTAAACTATCAATGTCCTGTTTCAGTCAATTACTATCATCCTGACTGTCTGTCCATTCTGCTAAACTATCAATGTCCTGTTTCAGTCAATTACCATCATCCTGACTCTCTGACCATTCTGCTAAACTATCAATGTCCTGTTTCAGTCAATTACTATCATCCTGACTCTCTGTCCATTCTGCTAAATTATCAATGTCCTGTTTCAGTCAATTACTATCATCCTGACTGTCTGTCCATTCTGCTAAACTATCAATGTCCTGTTTCAGTCAATTGCTATCATACTGACTGTCTGTCCATTCTGCTAAACTATCAATGTGCTGTCTCTGTCAATTACTATCATCCTGACTGTCTATCCATTCTGCTAATCTATCAATGTCCTGTTTCAGTCAATTACTATCATCCAGACTGTCTGTCCATTCTGCTAATCTATTCATATCCTGTTTCAGTCAATTACTATCATCATGACTGCCTGTCCATTCTGCTAAACTATCCATGTCCTGTTTCAGTCAATTACTATCATCCTGACTGTCTGTCCATTCTGCTAAACTATCAATGTCCTGTTTCAGTCAATTGCTATCATACTGACTGTCTGTCCATTCTGCTAAACTATCAATGTGCTGTCTCAGTCAATTACTATCATCCTGACTGTCTGTCCATTCTGCTAAACTATCAATGTCCTGTTTCAGTCAATTACTTTCATCCTGACTGTCTGTCCATTCTGCTAAACTATCAATGTCCTGTTTCAGTCAATTACTATCATCCTGACTGTCTGTCCATTCTGCTAAACTATCAATGTCCTGTTTCAGTCAATTACTATCATCCTGACTGTCTGTCCATTCTGCTAAACTATCAATGTCCTGTTTCAGTCAATTACTATCATCCTGACTGTCTGTCCATTCTGCTAAAATATCAATGTCCTGTTCAGGTCAATTACTATCATCCTGACTGTCTGACAATTCTGCTAACCTATCAATGTCCTGTTTCAGTCAATTACTATCATCCTGACTGTCTGGCCATTCTGCTAAACTATCAATGCCCTGTTTCAGTCAATGACTATCATCCTGACTGTCTGTCCATTCTGCTAACCTATCAATGTCCTGTTTCAGTCAATTTCTATCATCCTGACTGTCTGTCCATTCTGCTAAACTATCTATGTCCTGTTTCAGTCAATTACTATCATCCTGACTGTCGGTCTATTCTGCTAAACTATCAATGTCCTGTTTCAATCAATTACTTTCATCCTGACTGTCTGTCCATTCTGCTAAACTATCAATGTCCTGTTTCAGTCAATTACTATCATCCTGACTGTCTGTCCCTTCTGCTAAACTATCCATCTCCTGTTTCAGTCAATTACTATCATCCTGACTCTCTGTCCATTCTGCTAAACTATCCATGTCCTGTTTCAGTCAATTACTATCATCCTGACTGTCTGTCCATTCTGCTAAATTATCAATGTCCTGTTTCAGTCAATTACTATCATCCTGACTCTCTGTCCATTCTGCTAAACTATCAATGTCCTGTTTCAGTCAATTACTATCATCCTGATTGTCTATCCATTCTGCTAAACTATCAATGTCCTGTTTCAGTCAATTAATATCATCCTGATCCTCTGTCCATTCTGCTAAACTATCCATGTCCTGTTTCATTCAATTACTATCATCCTGACTCTCTGACCATTCTGCTAAATTATCAATGTTCTGTTTCAGTCAAATACTATCATCCAGACTGTCTGTCCATTCTGCTAAACTATCAATGTCCTGTTTCCGTCAATTACTATCATCCTGACTGTCTCTCCATTCTGCTAAACTATCAATGTCCTGTTTCAGTCAATTAATTTCATCCTGACTGTCTGTCCATTCTGCTAACCTATCAATGTCCAGTTTCAGTCAATTACTATCATCCTGATCCTCTGTCTATTCTGCGAAACTATCCATGTCCTGTTTCAGTCAATTACTATCATCCTGACTGTCTGTCCATTCTGCTAAACTATCAATGTCCTGTTTCAGTCAATTGCTATCATTCTGACTGTCTGTCCATTCTGCTAAACTATCCATGCCCTGTTTCAGTCAATTACTATCATCCTGACTGTCTGTCCATTCTGCTAAACTATCAATGTCCTGTTTCAGTCAATTACTATCATTCTGACTGTCTGTCCATTCTGCTAAACTATCCATGTCCTGTTTCAGTCAATTACTATCATCCTGACTCTCTGTCCATTCTGCTAAACTATCCATGTCCTGTTTCAGTCAATTACTATCATCCTGACTGTCTGTCCATTCTGCTAAACTATCAATGTCCTGTTTCAGTCAATTACCATCATCCAGACTGTCTGTCCATTCTGCTAAATTATCATTGTCCTGTTTCAGTCAATTACTATCATCCTGACTGTCTGTCCATTCTGCTAAACTATCCATGTCCTGTTTCAGTCAATTACTATCATCCTGACTGTCTGTCCATTCTGCTAGTCCATCAATGTCCTGTTTCAGTCAATTACTATCATCCTGACTGTCTGTCCATTCTGCTGATCTATCAATGTCCTGTTTCAGTCAATTACTATCATGCTGACTGTCTGTCCATTCTGCTAAATTATCATTGTCCTGTTTCAGTCAATTACTATCATCCTGACTGTCTGTCCATTCTGCTAAATTATCAATGTCCTGTTTCAGTCAATTACTATCATCCTGACTCTCTGTCCATTCTGCTAAATTATCAATGTCCTGTTTCAGTCAATTACTATCATCCTGACTCTCTGTCCATTCTGCTAAACTATCAATGTCCTGTTTCAGTCAATTACTATCATCCTGACTGTCTGTCCATTCTGCTAAACTATCAATGTCCTGTTTCAGTCAATTACCATCATCCTGACTCTCTGACCATTCTGCTAAACTATCAATGTCCTGTTTCAGTCAATTACTATCATCCTGACTCTCTGTCCATTCTGCTAAATTATCAATGTCCTGTTTCAGTCAATTACTATCATCCTGACTGTCTGTCCATTCTGCTAAACTATCAATGTCCAGTTTCAGTCAATTGCTATCATACTGACTGTCTGTCCATTCTGCTAAACTATCAATGTGCTGTCTCTGTCAATTACTATCATCCTGACTGTCTATCCATTCTGCTAATCTATCAATGTCCTGTTTCAGTCAATTACTATCATCCAGACTGTCTGTCCATTCTGCTAATCTATTCATATCCTGTTTCAGTCAATTACTATCATCATGACTGTCTGTCCATTCTGCTAAACTATCCATGTCCTGTTTCAGTCAATTACTATCATCCTGACTGTCTGTCCATTCTGCTAAACTATCAATGTCCTGTTTCAGTCAATTGCTATCATACTGACTGTCTGTCCATTCTGCTAAACTATCAATGTGCTGTCTCAGTCAATTACTATCATCCTGACTGTCTGTCCATTCTGCTAAACTATCAATGTCCTGTTTCAGTCAATTACTTTCATCCTGACTGTCTGTCCATTCTGCTAAACTATCAATGTCCTGTTTCAGTCAATTACTATCATCCTGACTGTCTGTCCATTCTGCTAAACTATCAATGTCCTGTTTCAGTCAATTACTATCATCCTGACTGTCTGTCCATTCTGCTAAACTATCAATGTCCTGTTTCAGTCAATTACTATCATCCTGACTGTCTGTCCATTCTGCTAAAATATCAATGTCCTGTTCAAGTCAATTACCATCATCCTGACTGTCTGACAATTCTGCTAACCTATCAATGTCCTGTTTCAGTCAATTACTATCATCCTGACTGTCTGGCCATTCTGCTAAACTATCAATGCCCTGTTTCAGTCAATGACTATCATCCTGACTGTCTGTCCATTCTGCTAACCTATCAATGTCCTGTTTCAGTCAATTTCTATCATCCTGACTGTCTGTCCATTCTGCTAAACTATCTATGTCCTGTTTCAGTCAATTACTATCATCCTGACTGTCGGTCTATTCTGCTAAACTATCAATGTCCTGTTTCAATCAATTACTTTCATCCTGACTGTCTGTCCATTCTGCTGAACTATCAATGTCCTGTTTCAGTCAATTACTATCATCCTGACTGTCTGTCCCTTCTGCTAAACTATCAATGTCCTGTTTCCGTCAATTACTATCATCCTGACTGTCTCTCCATTCTGCTAAACTATCAATGTCCTGTTTCAGTCAATTAATTTCATCCTGACTGTCTGTCCATTCTGCTAACCTATCAATGTCCAGTTTCAGTCAATTACTATCATCCTGATCCTCTGTCTATTCTGCGAAACTATCAATGTCCTGTTTCAGTCAATTACTATCATCCTGACTGTCGGTCCATTCTGCTAAACTATCAATGTCCTGTTTCAGTCAATTACTATCATCCTGACTGTCTGTCCATTCTGCTAAACTATCAATGTTCTGTTTCAGTCAATTACTATCATTCTGACTCTCTGTCCATTCTGCTAAACTATCAATGTCCTGCTTCAGTCAATTACTATCATCCTGACTCTCTGTCCATTCTGCTAATCTATCAATGTCCTGTTTCAATCAATTACTATCATCCTGACTGTCTGTCCATTCTGCTAAACTATCAATGTCCTGTTTCAGTCAATTACTATCATCCTGACTGTCTGTCCATTCTGCTAAATTATCAATGTCCTGTTTCAGTCAATTACTATCATCCTGACTCTCTGTCCATTCTGCTAAACTATCCATGTCCTGTTTCAGTCAATTACTATCATCCTGACTGTCTATCCATTCTGCTAATATATCCATGTCCTGTTTCAGTCAATTACTATCATCCTGACTGTCTATCCATTCTGCTAAACTATCAATGTCCTGTTTCAATCAATTACTATCATCCTGACTGTCTATCCATTCTGCTAATCTATCAATGTCCTGTTTCAGTCAATTACTATCATCCAGACTGTCTGTCCTTTCTGCTAAACTATCAATGTCCTGTTTCAGTCAATTACTATCATCCTGACTGTCTGTCCATTCTGCCAAACTATCAATGTCCGGTTTCAGTCAATTACTATCATCCTGACTGTCTATCCATTCTGCTAAACTATTCATGTCCTGTTTCAGTCAATTACTATCATCATGACTGTCTGTCCATTCTGCTAAACTATCCATGTCCTGTTTCAGTCAATTACTATCATCCTGACTGTCTGTCCATTCTGCTAAACTATCAATGTCCTGTTTCAGTCAATTGCTATCATACTGACTGTCTGTCCATTCTGCTAAACTATCAATGTGCTGTCTCAGTCAATTACTATCACCCTGACTGTCTATCCATTCTGCTAATCTATCAATGTCCTGTTTCAGTCAATTACTATCATCCAGACTGTCTGTCCATTCTGCTAAACTATCAATGTCCTGTTTCAGTCAATTACTATCATCCTGACTGTCTGTCCATTCTGCCAAACTATCAATGTCCTGTTTCAGTCAATTACTATCATCCTGACTGTCTATCCATTCTGCTAAACTATCAATGTCCTGTTTCAGTCATTTACTATCATCCTGACTGTCTATCCATTCTGCTAAACTATCCATGTCCTGTTTCAGTCAATTACTATCATCCCGACCGTCTATCCGTTCTGCTAAACTATCCATGTCCTGTTTCAGTCAATTACTATCATCCTGACTGTCTGTCCATTCTGCTAACCTATCAATGTCCAGTTTCAGTCAATTAATATCATCCTGACTGTCTGTCCATTCTGCTAATCTATCCATGTCCTGTTTTAGTCAATTACTATCATCCTGACTGTCTATCCATTCTCCTAAACTATCCATGTCCTGTTTCAGTCAATTACTATCATCCTGACTGTCTATCCATTCTGCTAAACTATCCATGTCCTGTTTCAGTCAATTACTATCATCCTGACTGTCTGTCCATTATGCTAACCTATCCATGTCCAGTTTCAGTCAATTACTATCATCCTGACTGTCTGTCCATTCTGCTAAACTATCAATGTCCTGTTTCAGTCAATTACTATCATCCTGACTCTCTGTCCATTCTGCTAACCTATCAATGTCCAGTTTCAGTCAATTACTATCATCCTGACTGTCTGTCCATTCTGCTAAACTATCAATGTCCTGTTTCAGTCAATTACTATCATCCTGACTGTCTATCCATTCTGCTAAACTATCAATGTCCTGTTTCAGTCAATTACTATCATCCTGATCCTCTGTCCATTCTGCTAAACTATCCATGTCCTGTTTCCGTCAATTACTATCATCCTGACTGTCTGTCCATTCTGCTAAACTATCCATGTCCTGTTTCAGTCAATTGCTATCATCCAGACTGTCTCTCCATTCTGCTAAACTATCCATGTCCTGTTTCAGTCAATTACTATCATCCTGACTGTCTATCCATTCTGCTAAACTATCAATGTCCTGTTTCAGTCAATTACTATCATCCTGATCCTCTGTCCATTCTGCTAAACTATCCATGTCCTGTTTCCGTCAATTACTATCATCCTGACTGTCTGTCCATTCTGCTAAACTATCCATGTCCTGTTTCAGTCAATTGCTATCATCCAGACTGTCTCTCCATTCTGCTAAACTATCCATGTCCTGTTTCAGTCAATTGCTATCATCCTGTCTGTCTGTCCATTCTGCTGAACTATCCATGTCCTGTTTCAGTCAATTACTATCATCCTGACTCTCTATCCATTCTGCTAAACTATCCATGTCCTGTTTCAGTCAATTACTATCATCCTGACTGTCTGTCCATTCTGCTAAACGATCGATGTCCTGTTTCAGTCAATTACTATCATCCTCACTGTCTGTCCATTCTGCTAACCTATCAATGTCCTGTTTCAGTCAATTACTATCATCCTGACTGTCTGTCCATTCTGCTAAACAATCAATGTCCTGTTTCAGTTAATTCCTATCATCCTGACTGTCTGTCCATTCTGCTAAACTATCAATGTCCTGTTTCAGTCAATTACTATCATCCTGACTGTCTGTCCATTCTGCTAAATTATCAATGTCCTGTTTCAGTCAATTACTATCATCCTGACTCTCTGTCCATTCGGCTAAATTATCAATGTCCTGTTTCAGTCAATTACTATCATCCTGACTCTCTATCCATTCTGCAAAACTATCAATGTCCTGTTTCAGTCAATTACTATCATCCTGACTGTCTGTCCATTCTGCTAAACTATCAATGTTCTGTTTCAGTCAATTACTATCATCCTGACTCTCTGTCCATTCTGCTAAACTATCAATGTCCTGCTTCAGTCAATTCCTATCATCCTGACTCTCTGTCCATTCTGCTAATCTATCAATGTCCTGTTTCAATCAATTACTATCATCCTGACTGTCTATCCATTCTGCTAAACTATCAATGTCCTGTTTCAGTCAATTACTATCATCCTGACTGTCTGTCCATTCTGCTAAATTATCAATGTCCTGTTTCAGTCAATTACTATCATCCTGACTCTCTGTCCATTCTGCTAAACTATCCATGTCCTGTTTCAGTCAATTACTATCATCCTGACTGTCAATCCATTCTGCTAATATATCCATGTCCTGTTTCAGTCAATTACTATCATTCTGACTGTCGATCCATTCTGCTAAACTATCAATGTCCTGTTTCAGTCAATTACTATCATCCTGACTGTCTGTCCATTCTGCTAATATCTCAATGTCCTGTTTCAGTCAATTACTATCATCCAGACTGTCTGTCCATTCTGCTAAACCATCAATGTCCTGTTTCAGTCAATTACTATCATCCTGACTGTCTGTCCATTCTGCTAAACTATCAATGTCCTGTTTCAGTCAATTACTATCATCCTGACTGTCTATCCATTCTGCTAAACTATTCATGTCCTGTTTCAGTCAATTACTATCATCATGACTGTCTGTCCATTCTGCTAAACTATCAATGTCCTGTTTCAGTCAGTTATTTTCATCCTGACTGTCTGTCCATTCTGCTAAACTATCAATGTCCTGTTTCAGTCATTTACTATCATCCTGACTGTCTATCCATTCTGCTAAACTATCCATGTCCTGTTTCAGTCAATTACTGTCATCCTGACCGTCCATCCATTCTGCTAAACTATCCATGTCCTGTTTCAGTCAATTACTATCATCCTGACTGTCTGTCCATTCTGCTAACCTATCAATGTCCAGTTTCAGTCAATTACTATCATCCTGACTGTCTGTCCATTCTGCTAAACTATCCATGTCCTGTTTTTTAGTCAATTACTATCATCCTGACTGTCTATCCATTCTCCTAAACTATCCATGTCCTGTTTCAGTCAATTACTATCATCCTGACTGTCTATCCATTCTGCTAAACTATCCATGTCCTGTTTCAGTCAATTACTATCATCCTGACTGTCTGTCCATTCTGCTAACCTATCAATGTCCAGTTTCAGTCAATTACTATCATCCTGACTGTCTGTCCATGCTGCTAAACTATCAATGTCCTGTTTCAGTCAATTACTATCATCCTGACTCTCTGTCCATTCTGCTAACCTATCAATGTCCAGTTTCAGTCAATTACTATCATCCTGACTGTCGATCCATTCTGCTAAACTATCAATGTCCTGTTTCAGTCAATTACTATCATCCTGACTCTCTGTCCATTCTGCTAATATCTCAATGTCCTGTTTCAGTCAATTACTATCATCCAGACTGTCTGTCCATTCTGCTAAACTATCAATGTCCTGTTTCAGTCAATTACTATCATCCTGACTGTCTGTCCATTCTGCTAAACTATCAATGTCCTGTTTCAGTCAATTACTATCATCCTGACTGTCTATCCATTCTGCTAAACGATCGATGTCCTGTTTCAGTCAATTACTATCATCCTCACTGTCTGTCCATTCTGCTAACCTATCAATGTCCTGTTTCAGTCAATTACTATCATCCTGACTGTCTGTCCATTCTGCTAAACAATCAATGTCCTGTTTCAGTCAATTCCTATCATCCTGACTGTCTGTCCATTCTGCTAAACTATCAGTGTCCTGTTTCAGTCAATTACTATCATCCTGACTGTCTGTCCATTCTGCTAAATTATTAATGTCCTGTTTCAGTCAATTACTATCATCCTGAATCTCTGTCCATTCTGCTAAATTATCAATGTCCTGTTTCAGTCAATTACTATCATCCTGACTCTCTGTCCATTCTGCAAAACTATCAATGTCCTGTTTCAGTCAATTACTATCATCCTGACTGTCTGTCCATTCTGCTAAACTATCAATGTTCTGTTTCAGTCAATTACTATCATCCTGACTCTCTGTCCATTCTGCTAAACTATCAATGTCCTGCTTCAGTCAATTCCTATCATCCTGACTCTCTGTCCATTCTGCTAATCTATCAATGTCCTGTTTCAATCAATTATTATCATCCTGACTGTCTGTCCATTCTGCTAAACTATCAATGTCCTGTTTCAGTCAATTACTATCATCCTGACTGTCTGTCCATTCTCCTAAATTATCAATGCCCTGTTTCAGTCAATTACTATCATCCTGACTCTCTGTCCATTCTGCTAACCTATCCATGTCCTGTTTCAGTCAATTACTATCATCCTGACTGTCTATCCATTCTGCTAAACTATCCATGTCCTGTTTCAGTCAATTACTATCATCCTGACTGTCTGTCCATTCTGCTAACCTATCAATGTCCAGTTTCAGTCAATTACTATCATCCTGACTGTCTGTCCATGCTGCTAAACTATCAATGTCCTGTTTCAGTCAATTACTATCATCCTGACTCTCTGTCCATTCTGCTAACCTATCAATGTCCAGTTTCAGTCAATTACTATCATCCTGACTGTCGATCCATTCTGCTAAACTATCAATGTCCTGTTTCAGTCAATTACTATCATCCTGACTGTCTGTCCATTCTGCTAATATCTCAATGTCCTGTTTCAGTCAATTACTATCATCCAGACTGTCTGTCCATTCTGCTAAACTATCAATGTCCTGTTTCAGTCAATTACTATCATCCTGACTGTCTGTCCATTCTGCTAAACTATCAATGTCCTGTTTCAGTCAATTACTATCATCCTGACTGTCTATCCATTCTGCTAAACGATCGATGTCCTGTTTCAGTCAATTACTATCATCCTCACTGTCTGTCCATTCTGCTAACCTATCAATGTCCTGTTTCAGTCAATTACTATCATCCTGACTGTCTGTCCATTCTGCTAAACAATCAATGTCCTGTTTCAGTCAATTACTATCATCCTGACTGTCTGTCCATTCTGCTAAACTATCAATGTCCTGTTTCAGTCAATTACTATCATCCTGACTGTCTGTCCATTCTGCTAAATTATCAATGTCCTGTTTCAGTCAATTACTATCATCCTGACTCTCTGTCCATTCTGCTAAATTATCAATGTCCTGTTTCAGTCAATTACTATCATCCTGACTCTCTGTCCATTCTGCAAAACTATCAATGTACTGTTTCAGTCAATTACTATCATCCTGACTGTCTGTCCATTCTGCTAAACTATCAATGTTCTGTTTCAGTCAATTACTATCATCCTGACTCTCTGTCCATTCTGCTAAACTATCAATGTCCTGCTTCAGTCAATTCCTATCATC
Source organism: Heterodontus francisci (assembly GCF_036365525.1). Classification (NCBI taxonomy): domain Eukaryota; kingdom Metazoa; phylum Chordata; class Chondrichthyes; order Heterodontiformes; family Heterodontidae; genus Heterodontus; species Heterodontus francisci. Next base: position 68,976,941 of record NC_090398.1, on the reverse strand, counting down.
CTGACTCTCTGTCCATTCTGCTAATCTATCAATGTCCTGTTTCAATCAATTACTATCATCCTGACTGTCTGTCCATTCTGCTAAACTATCAATGTCCTGTTTCAGTCAATTACTATCATCCTGACTGTCTGTCCATTCTCCTAAATTATCAATGCCCTGTTTCAGTCAATTACTATCATCCTGACTCTCTGTCCATTCTGCTAAACTATCCATGTCCTGTTTCTGTCAATTACTATCATCCTGACTGTCTATCCATTCTGCTAATATATCCATTTCCTGTTTCAGTCAATTACTATCATTCTGAATGTCGATCCATTCTGCTAAACTATCAATGTCCTGTTTCAGTCAATTACTATCATCCTGACTGTCTGTCCATTCTGCTAATATCTCAATGTCCTGTTTCAGTCAATTACTATCATCCAGACTGTCTGTCCATTCTGCTAAACTATCAATGTCCTGTTTCAGTCAATTACTATCATCCTGACTGTCTGTCCATTCTGCTAAACTATCAATGTCCTGTTTCAGTCAATTACTATCATCCTGACTGTCTATCCATTCTGCTAAACTATTCATGTCCTGTTTCAGTCAATTACTATCATCATGACTGTCTGTCCATTCTGCTAAACTATCAATGTCCTGTTTCAGTCAATTACTATCATACTGACTGTCTGTCCATTCTGCTAAACTATCAATGTCCTGTTTCTGTCAGTTATTTTCATCCTGACTGTCTGTCCATTCTGCTAAACTATCAATGTCCTGTTTCAGTCATTTACTATCATCCTGACTGTCTATCCATTCTGCTAAACTATCCATGTCCTGTTTCAGTCAATTACTATCATCCTGACCGTCTATCCATTCTGCTAAACTATCCATGTCCTGTTTCAGTCAATTACTATCATCCTGACTGTCTGTCCATTCTGCTAACCTATCAATGTCCAGTTTCAGTCAATTACTATCATCCTGACTGTCTGTCCATTCTGCTAAACTATCCATGTCCTGTTTTTTAGTCAATTACTATCATCCTGACTGTCTATCCATTCTCCTAAACTATCCATGTCCTGTTTCAGTCAATTACTATCATCCTGACTGTCTATCCATTCTGCTAAACTATCCATGTCCTGTTTCAGTCAATTACTATCATCCTGACTGTCTGTCCATTCTGCTAACCTATCAATGTCCAGTTTCAGTCAATTACTATCATCCTGACTGTCTGTCCATTCTGCTAAACTATCAATGTCCAGTTTCAGTCAATTACTATCATCCTGACTCTCTGTCCATTCTGCTAACCTATCAATGTCCAGTTTCAGTCAATTACTATCATCCTGACTGTCGATCCATTCTGCTAAACTATCAATGTCCTGTTTCAGTCAATTACTATCATCCTGACTGTCTGTCCATTCTGCTAATATCTCAATGTCCTGTTTCAGTCAATTACTATCATCCAGACTGTCTGTCCATTCTGCTAAACTATCAATGTCCTGTTTCAGTCAATTACTATCATCCTGACTGTCTGTCCATTCTGCTAAACTATCAATGTCCTGTTTCAGTCAATTACTATCATCCTGACTGTCTATCCATTCTGCTAAACTATCCATGTCCTGTTTCAGTCAATTACTATCATCCTGACTGTCTGTCCATTCTGCTAAACTATCCATGTCCTGTTTTTTAGTCAATTACTATCATCCTGACTGTCTATCCATTCTCCTAAACTATCCATGTCCTGTTTCAGTCAATTACTATCATCCTGACTGTCTATCCATTCTCCTAAACTATCCATGTCCTGTTTCAGTCAATTACTATCATCCTGACTGTCTGTCCATTCTGCTAAACTATCAATGTCCTGTTTCAGTCAATTACTATCATCCTGACTCTCTGTCCATTCCGCTAACCTATCAATGTCCAGTTTCAGTCAATTACTATCATCCTGACTGTCGATCCATTCTGCTAAACTATCAATGTCCTGTTTCAGTCAATTACTATCATCCTGACTGTCTGTCCATTCTGCTAATATCTCAATGTCCTGTTTCAGTCAATTACTATCATCCAGACTGTCTGTCCATTCTGCTAAACTATCAATGTCCTGTTTCAGTCAATTACTATCATCCTGACTGTCTGTCCATTCTGCTAAACTATCAATGTCCTGTTTCAGTCAATCACTATCATCCTGACTGTCTATCCATTCTGCTAAACTATTCATGTCCTGTTTCAGTCAATTACTATCATCATGACTGTCTGTCCATTCTGCTAAACGATCAATGTCCTGTTTCAGTCAATTACTATCATACTGACTGTCTGTCCATTCTGCTAAACTATCAATGTCCTGTTTCAGTCACTTATTTTCATCCTGACTGTCTGTCCATTCTGCTAAACTATCAATGTCCTGTTTCAGTCATTTACTATCATCCTGACTGTCTATCCATTCTGCTAAACTATCCATGTCCTGTTTCAGTCAATTACTATCATCCTGACCGTCTATCCATTCTGCTAAACTATCCATGTCCTGTTTCAGTCAATTACTATCATCCTGACTGTCTTTCCATTCTGCTAACCTATCAATGTCCAGTTTCAGTCAATTACTATCGTCCTGACTGTCCATTCTGCTAAACTATCCATGTCCTGTTTTTTATTCAATTACTATCATCCTGACTGTCTATCCATTCTCCTAAACTATCCATGTCCTGTTTCAGTCAATTACTATCATCCTGACTGTCTATCCATTCTGCTAAACTATCCATGTCCTGTTTCAGTCAATTACTATCATCCTGACTGTCTGTCCATTCTGCTAAATTATCAATGTCCAGTTTCAGTCAATTACTATCATCCTGACTGTCTGTCCATTCTGCTGAACTATCAACGTCCTGTTTCAGTCAATTACTATCATCCTGACTCTCTGTCCATTCTGCTAACCTATCAATGTCCAGTTTCAGTCAATTACTATCATCCTGACTGTCTGTCCATTCTGCTAAACTATCAATGTCCTGTTTCAGTCAATTACTATCATCCTGACTCTCTGTCGATTCTGCTAAACTATCAATGTCCTGTTTCAGTCAATTACTATCATCCTGACTGTCTGTCCATTCTGCTAAACTATCAATGTCCTGTTTCAGTCAATTACTATCATCCTGACTGTCTATCCATTCTGCTAAAATATCAATGTCCTGTTCCAGTCAATTACTATCATCCTGACTGTCTGACCATTCTGCTAACCTATCAATGTCCTGTTTCAGTCAATTACTATCATCCTGACTGTCTGTCCATTCTGCTAAACTATCAATGTCCTGTTTCAGTCAATTACTATCATCCTGACTGTCTGTCCATTCTGCTAACCTATCAATGTCCTGTTTCAGTCAATTACTATCATCCTGACTGTCTGTCCATTCTGCTAAACTATCTCTGTCCTGTTTCAGTCAATTACTATCATCCTGACTGTCGGTCCATTCTGCTAAACTATCAATGTCCTGTTTCAATCAATTACTATCATCCTGACTGTCTGTCCATTCTGCTAAACTATCAATGTCCTGTTTCAGTCAATTACTATCATCCTGACTGTCTGTCCCTTCTGCTAAACTATCAATGTCCTGTTTCCTTCAATTACTATAATCCAGACTGTCTGTCCATTCTTCTAAATTATCATTGTCCTGTTTCCGTCAATTACTATCATCCTGACTGTCTGTCCATTCTGCTAAACTATCAATGTCCTTTTTCAGTCAATTACTATCATCCTGACTGTCTGTCCATTCTGCTAACCTATCAATGTCCAGTTTCAGTCAATTACTATCATCCTGATCCTCTGTCTATTCTGCGAAACTATCCATGTCCTGTTTCAGTCAATTACTATCATCCTGACTGTCTGTCCATTCTGCTAAACTATCAATGTCCTGTTTCAGTCAATTACTATCATTCTGACTGTCTGTCCATTCTGCTAAACTATCCATGCCCTGTTTCAGTCAATTACTATCATCCTGACTGTCTGTCCATTCTGCTAAACTATCAAAGTCCTGTTTCAGTCAATTACTATCATTCTGACTGTCTGTCCATTCTGCTAAACTATCCATGTCCTGTTTCAGTCAATACTATCATCCTGACTCTCTGTCCATTCTGCTAAACTATCCATGTCCTGTTTCAGTCAATTACTATCATCCTGACTGTCTGTCCATTCTGCTAAACTATCAATGTCCTGTTTCAGTCAATTACCATCATCCAGACTGTCTGTCCATTCTGCTAAATTATCATTGTCCTGTTTCAGTCAATTACTATCATCCTGACTGTTTGTCCATTCTGCTAAACTATCCATGTCCTGTTTCAGTCAATTACTATCATCCTGACTGTCTGTCCATTCTGCTAGTCTATCAATGTCCTGTTTCAGTCAATTACTATCATCCTGACTGTCTGTCCATTCTGCTGATCTATCAATGTCCTGTTTCAGTCAATTACTGTCATCCTGACTCTCTGTCCATTCTGCTAAATTATCAATGTCCTGTTTCAGTCAATTACTATCATCCTGACTCTCTGTCCATTCTGCTAAACTATCAATGTCCTGTTTCAGTCAATTACTATCATCCTGACTGTCTGTCCATTCTGCTAAACTATCAATGTCCTGTTTCAGTCAATTACCATCATCCTGACTCTCTGACCATTCTGCTAAACTATCAATGTCCAGTTTCAGTCAATTACAATCATCCTGACTCTCTGTCCATTCTGCTAAACTATCAATGTCCTGTTTCAGTCAATTACTATCATCCTGACTGTCTGTCCATTCTGCGATACTATCAATGTCCTTTTTCAGTCAATTACTATCATCCTGACTGTCTGTCCATTCTGCTAAACTATCCATGTCCTGTTTCAGTCAATTACTATCATCCTGACTGTCTGTCCATTCTGCTGAATTATCATTGTCCTGTTTCAGTCAATTACTATCATCCTGACTGTCTGTCCATTCTGCTAAATTATCAATGTCCTGTTTCAGTCAATTACTATCATCCTGACTGTCTGTCCATTCTGCTAAACTATCAATGTTCTGTTTCAGTCAATTACTATCATTCTGACTCTCTGTCCATTCTGCTAAACTATCAATGTCCTGCTTCAGTCAATTACTATCATCCTGACTGTCTGTCCATTCTGCTGAATTATCATTGTCCTGTTTCAGTCAATTACTATCATCCTGACTGTCTGTCCATTCTGCTAAATTATCAATGTCCTGTTTCAGTCAATTACTATCATCCTGACTGTCTGTCCATTCTGCTAAACTATCAATGTTCTGTTTCAGTCAATTACTATCATTCTGACTCTCTGTCCATTCTGCTAAACTATCAATGTCCTGCTTCAGTCAATTACTATCATCCTGACTCTCTGTCCATTCTGCTAATCTATCAATGTCCTGTTTCAATCAATTACTATCATCCTGACTGTCTGTCCATTCTGCTAAACTATCAATGTCCTGTTTCAGTCAATTACTATCATCCTGACTGTCTGTCCATTCTGCTAAATTATCAATGTCCTGTTTCAGTCAATTACTATCATCCTGACTCTCTGTCCATTCTGCTAAACTATCCATGTCCTGTTTCAGTCAATTACTATCATCCTGTCTGTCTATCCATTCTGCTAATATATCCATGTCCTGTTTCAGTCAATTACTATCATCCTGACTGTCTATCCATTCTGCTAAACTATCAATGTCCTGTTTCAGTCAATTACTATCATCCTGACTGTCTATCCATTCTGCTAATCTATCAATGTCCTGTTTCAGTCAATTACTATCATCATGACTGTCTGTCCATTCTGCTAAACTATCCATGTCCTGTTTCAGTCAATTATTTTCATCCTGACTGTCTGTCCATTCTGCTAAACTATCAATGTCCTGTTTCAGTCATTTACTATCATCCTGACTGTCTATCCATTCTGCTAAACTATCCATGTCCTGTTTCAGTCAATTACTATCATCCCGACCGTCTATCCATTCTGCTAAACTATCCATGTCCTGTTTCAGTCAATTACTATCATCCTGACTGTCTGTCCATTCTGCTAACCTATCAATGTCCAGTTTCAGTCAATTACTATCATCCTGACTGTCTGTCCATTCTGCTAAACTATCCAAGTCCTGTTTTAGTCAATTACTATCATCCTGACTGTCTATCCATTCTCCAAAACTATCCATGTCCTGTTTCAGTCAATTACTATCATCCTGACTGTCTATCCATTCTGCTAAACTATCCATGTCCTGTTTCAGTCAATTACTATCATCCTGACTGTCTGTCCATTCTGCTAACCTATCCATGTCCAGTTTCAGTCAATTACTATCATCCTGACTGTCTGTCCATTCTGCTAAACTATCAATGTCCTGTTTCAGTCAATTACTATCATCCTGACCCTCTGTCCATTCTGCTAACCTATCAATGTCCAGTTTCAGTCAATTACTATCATCCTGACTGTCTGTCCATTCTACTAAACTATCAATGTCCTGTTTCAGTCAATTACTATCATCCTGACTGTCTATCCATTCTGCTAAACTATCAATGTCCTGTTTCAGTCAATTACTATCATCCTGATCCTCTGTCCATTCTGCTAAACTATCCATGTCCTGTTTCCGTCAATTACTATCATCCTGACTGTCTGTCCATTCTGCTAAACTATCCATGTCCTGTTTCAGTCAATTGCTATCATCCTGTCTCTCTGTCCATTCTGCTGAACTATCCATGTCCTGTTTCAGTCAATTACTATCATCCTGACTGTCTGTCCATTCTGCTATACTATCATGTCCTCTTTCAGTCAATTACTATCATCCTGACTGTCTGTCCATTCTGCTAAACGATCGATGTCCTGTTTCAGTCAATTACTATCATCCTCACTGTCTGTCCATTCTGCTAACCTATCAATGTCCTGTTTCAGTCAATTACTATCATCCTGACTGTCTGTCCATTCTGCTAAACTATCAATGTCCTGTTTCAGTCAGTTCCTATCATCCTGACTGTCTGTCCATTCTGCTAAACTATCAATGTCCTGTTTCAGTCAATTACTATCATCCTGACTGTCTGTCCATTCTGCTAAATTATCAATGTCCTGTTTCAGTCAATTACTATCATCCTGACTCTCTGTCCATTCTGCTAAATTATCAATGTCCTGTTTCAGTCAATTACTATTATCCTGACTCTCTGTCAATTCTGCTAAACTATCAATGTCCTGTTTCAGTCAATTACTATCATCCTGACTGTCTGTCCATTCTGCTATACCGTCAATGTTCTGTTTCAGTCAATTACTATCATCCTGACTCTCTGTCCATTCTGCTAAACAATCAATGTCCTGCTTCAGTCAATTCCAATCATCCTGACTCTCTGTCCATTCTGCTAATCTATCAATGTCCTGCTTCAATCAATTACTATCATCCTGACTGTCTGTCCATTCTGGTAAACTATCAATGTCCTGTTTCAGTCAATTACTATCATCCTGACTGTCTGTCCATTCTGCTAAATTATCAATGTCCTGTTTCAGTCAATTACCATCATCCTGACTCTCTGTCCATTCTGCTAAACTATCCATGTCCTGTTTCAGTCAATTACTATCATCCTGACTGTCTATCCATTCTGCTAATATTTCCATGTCCTGTTTCAGTCAATTACTATCATCCTGACTGTCTATCCATTCTGCTAAACTATCAATGTCCTGTTTCAGTCAATTACTATCATCATGACTGTCTGTCCATTCTGCTAATATCTCAATGTCCTGTTTCAGTCGATTACTATCATCCAGACTGTCTGTCCATTCTGCTAAACTATCAATGTCCTGTTTCAGTCAATTACTATCATCCTGACTGTCTGTCCATTCTGCTAAACTATCAATGTCCTGTTTCAGTCAATTACTATCATCCTGACTGTCTATCCATTCTGCTAAACTATTCATGTCCTGTTTCAGTCAATTACTATCATCATGACTGTCTTTCCATTCTGCTAAACTATCAATGTCCTGTTTCAGTCAATTACTATCATCCTGACTCTGTCCATTCTGCTAAACTATCAATGTCCTGTTTCAGTCAATTACTATCATACTGACTGTCTGTCCATTCTGCTAAACTATCAATGTCCTGTCTCAGTCAATTACTATCATCCTGACTGTCTGTCCATTCTGCTAAACTATCCATGTCCTGTTTCAGTCAATTATTTTCATCCTGACTGTCTATCCATTCTGCTAAACTATCCATGTCCTGTTTCAGTCAATTACTATCATCCTGACCGTCTATCCATTCTGCTAAACTATCCATGTCCTGTTTCAGTCAATTACTATCATCCTGACTGTCTGTCCATTCTGCTAACCTATCAATGTCCAGTTTCAGTCAATTACTATCATCCTGACTGTCTGTCCATTCTGCTAAACTATCCATGTCCTGTTTTAGTCAATTACTATCATCCTGACTGTCTATCCATTCTCCTAAACTATCCATGTCCTGTTTCAGTCAATTACTATCATCCTGACTGTCTGTCCATTCTGCTAACCTATCAATGTCCAGTTTCAGTCAATTACTATCATCCTGACTGTCTGTCCATTCTGCTAAACTATCAATGTCCTGTTTCAGTCAATTACTATCATCCTGACTCTCTGTCCATTCTGCTAAACTATCAATGTCCTGTTTCAGTCAATTACTATCATCCTGACTCTCTGTCCATTCTGCTAAACTATCCATGTCCTGTTTCAGTCAATTACTATCATCCTGACTGTCTATCCATTCTGCAAATATATCCATGTCCTGTTTCAGTCAATTACTATCATCCTGACTGTCTATCCATTCTGCTAAACTATCAATGTCCTGTTTCAGTCAATTACTATCATCCTGACTGTCTATCCATTCTGCTAATCTATCAATGTCCTGTTTCAGTCAATTACTATCATCCTGACTGTCTGTCCATTCTGCTAAACTATCCATGTCCTGTTTTAGTCAATTACTATCATCCTGACTGTCTATCCATTCTCCTAAACTATCCATGTCCTGTTTCAGTCAATTACTATCATCCTGACTGTCTGTCCATTCTGCTAACCTATCAATGTCCAGTTTCAGTCAATTACTATCATCCTGACTGTCTGTCCATTCTGCTAAACTATCAATGTCCTGTTTCAGTCAATTACTATCATCCTGACTCTCTGTCCATTCTGCTAAACTATCAATGTCCTGTTTCAGTCAATTACTATCATCCTGACTCTCTGTCCATTCTGCTAAACTATCCATGTCCTGTTTCAGTCAATTACTATCATCCTGACTGTCTATCCATTCTGCAAATATATCCATGTCCTGTTTCAGTCAATTACTATCATCCTGACTGTCTATCCATTCTGCTAAACTATCAATGTCCTGTTTCAGTCAATTACTATCATCCTGACTGTCTATCCATTCTGCTAATCTATCAATGTCCTGTTTCAGTCAATTACTATCATCATGACTGTCTGTCCATTCTGCTAAACTATCCATGTCCTGTTTCAGTCAATTATTTTCATCCTGACTGTCTGTCCATTCTGCTAAACTATCAATGTCCTGTTTCAGTCATTTACTATCATCCTGACTGTCTATCCATTCTGCTAAACTATCCATGTCCTGTTTCAGTCAATTACTATCATCCCGACCGTCTATCCATTCTGCTAAACTATCCATGTCCTGTTTCAGTCAATTACTATCATCCTGACTGTCTGTCCATTCTGCTAACCTATCAATGTCCAGTTTCAGTCAATTACTATCATCCTGACTGTCTGTCCATTCTGCTAAACTATCCATGTCCTGTTTTAGTCAATTACTATCATCCTGACTGTCTATCCATTCTCCTAAACTATCCATGTCCTGTTTCAGTCAATTACTATCATCCTGACTGTCTTTCCATTCTGCTAAACTATCAATGTCCTGTTTCAGTCAATTACTATCATCCTGACTCTGTCCATTCTGCTAAACTATCAATGTCCTGTTTCAGTCAATTACTATCATACTGACTGTCTGTCCATTCTGCTAAACTATCAATGTCCTGTCTCAGTCAATTACTATCATCCTGACTGTCTGTCCATTCTGCTAAACTATCCATGTCCTGTTTCAGTCAATTATTTTCATCCTGACTGTCTATCCATTCTGCTAAACTATCCATGTCCTGTTTCAGTCAATTACTATCATCCTGACCGTCTATCCATTCTGCTAAACTATCCATGTCCTGTTTCAGTCAATTACTATCATCCTGACTGTCTGTCCATTCTGCTAACCTATCAATGTCCAGTTTCAGTCAATTACTATCATCCTGACTGTCTGTCCATTCTGCTAAACTATCCATGTCCTGTTTTAGTCAATTACTATCATCCTGACTGTCTATCCATTCTCCTAAACTATCCATGTCCTGTTTCAGTCAATTACTATCATCCTGACTGTCTGTCCATTCTGCTAACCTATCAATGTCCAGTTTCAGTCAATTACTATCATCCTGACTGTCTGTCCATTCTGCTAAACTATCAATGTCCTGTTTCAGTCAATTACTATCATCCTGACTCTCTGTCCATTCTGCTAAACTATCAATGTCCTGTTTCAGTCAATTACTATCATCCTGACTCTCTGTCCATTCTGCTAAACTATCCATGTCCTGTTTCAGTCAATTACTATCATCCTGACTGTCTATCCATTCTGCAAATATATCCATGTCCTGTTTCAGTCAATTACTATCATCCTGACTGTCTATCCATTCTGCTAAACTATCAATGTCCTGTTTCAGTCAATTACTATCATCCTGACTGTCTATCCATTCTGCTAATCTATCAATGTCCTGTTTCAGTCAATTACTATCATCATGACTGTCTGTCCATTCTGCTAAACTATCCATGTCCTGTTTCAGTCAATTATTTTCATCCTGACTGACTGTCCATTCTGCTAAACTATCAATGTCCTGTTTCAGTCATTTACTATCATCCGGACTGTCTATCCATTCTGCTAAACTATCCATGTCCTGTTTCAGTCAATTACTATCATCCCGACCGTCTATCCATTCTGCTAAACTATCCATGTCCTGTTTCAGTCAATTACTATCATCCTGACTGTCTGTCCATTCTGCTAACCTATCAATGTCCAGTTTCAGTCAATTACTATCATCCTGACTGTCTGTCCATTCTGCTAAACTATCCATGTCCTGTTTTAGTCAATTACTATCATCCTGACTGTCTATCCATTCTCCTAAACTATCCATGTCCTGTTTCAGTCAATTACTATCATCCTGACTGTCTATCCATTCTGCTAAACTATCCATGTCCTGTTTCAGTCAATTACTATCATCCTGACTGTCTGTCCATTCTGCTAACCTATCCATGTCCAGTTTCAGTCAATTACTATCATCCTGACTGTCTGTCCATTCTGCTAAACTATCAATGTCCTGTTTCAGTCAATTACTATCATCCGGACCCTCTGTCCATTCTGCTAAACTATCAATGTCCAGTTTCAGTCAATTACTATCATCCTGACTGTCTGTCCATTCTGCTAAACTATCAATGTCCTGTTTCAGTCAATTACTATCATCCTGACTGTCTATCCATTCTGCTAAACTATCAATGTCCTGTTTCAGTCAATTACTATCATCCTGATCCTCTGTCCATTCTGCTAAACTATCCATGTCCTGTTTCCGTCAATTACTATCATCCTGACTGTCTGTCCATTCTGCTAAACGATCGATGTCCTGTTTCAGTCAATTACTATCATCCTCACTGTCTGTCCATTCTGCTAACCTATCAATGTCCTTTTTCAGTCAATTACTATCATCCTGACTGTCTGTCCATTCTGCTAAACTATCAATGTCCTGTTTCAGTCAATTCCTATCATCCTGACTGTCTGTCCATTCTGCTAAACTATCAATGTCCTGTTTCAGTCAATTACTATCATCCTGACTGTCTGTCCATTCTGCTAAATTATCAATGTCCTGTTTCAGTCAATTACTATCATCCTGACTCTCTGTCCATTCTGCTAAATTATCAATGTCCTGTTTCAGTCAATTACTATTATCCTGGCTCTCTGTCCATTCTGCTAAACTATCAATGTCCTGTTTCAGTCAATTACTATCATCCTGACTGTCTGTCCATTCTGCTATACTGTCAATGTTCTGTTTCAGTCAATTACTATCATCCTGACTCTCAGTCCATTCTGCTAAACAATCAATGTCCTGCTTCAGTCAATTCCAATCATCCTGACTCTCTGTCCATTCTGCTAATCTATCAATGTCCTGCTTCAATCAATTACTATCATCCTGACTGTCTGTCCATTCTGGTAAACTATCAATGTCCTGTTTCAGTCAATTACTATCATCCTGACTGTCTGTCCATTCTGCTAAATTATCAATGTCCTGTTTCAGTCAATTACCATCATCCTGACTCTCTGTCCATTCTGCTAAACTATCCATGTCCTGTTTCAGTCAATTACTATCATCCTGACTGTCTATCCATTCTGCTAATATATCCATGTCCTGTTTCAGTCAATTACTATCATCCTGACTGTCTATCCATTCTGCTAAACTATCAATGTCCTGTTTCAGTCAATAAACTATCATCATGACTGTCTGTCCATTCTGCTAATATCTCAATGTCCTGTTTCAGTCAATTACTATCATCCAGACTGTCTGTCCATTCTGCTAAACTATCAATGTCCTGTTTCAGTCAATTACTATCATCCTGACTGTCTGTCCATTCTGCTAAACTATCAATGTCCTGTTTCAGTCAATTACTATCATCCTGACTGTCTATCCATTCTGCTAAACTATTCATGTCCTGTTTCAGTCAATTACTATCATCATGACTGTCTTTCCATTCTGCTAAACTATCAATGTCCTGTTTCAGTCAATTACTATCATCCTGACTCTGTCCATTCTGCTAAACTATCAATGTCCTGTTTCAGTCAATTACTATCATACTGACTGTCTGTCCATTCTGCTAAACTATCAATGTCCTGTTTCAGTCAATTACTATCATCCTGACTGTCTGTCCATTCTGCTAAACTATCCATGTCCTGTTTCAGTCAATTATTTTCATCCTGACTGTCTATCCATTCTGCTAAACTATCCATGTCCTGTTTCAGTCAATTACTATCATCCTGACCGTCTATCCATTCTGCTAAACTATCCATGTCCTGTTTCAGTCAATTACTATCATCCTGACTGTCTGTCCATTCTGCTAACCTATCAATGTCCTGTTTTAGTCAATTACTATCATCCTGACTGTCTATCCATTCTCCTAAACTATCCATGTCCTGTTTCAGTCAATTACTATCATCCTGACTGTCAATCCATTATGCTAAACTATCCATGTCCTGTTTCAGTCAATTACTATCATTCTGACTGTCTGTCCATTCTGCTAACCTATCAATGTCCAGTTTCAGTCAATTACTATCATCCTGACTGTCTGTCCATTCTGCTAAACTATCAATGTCCTGTTTCAGTCAATTACTATCATCCTGACTCTCTGTCCATTCTGCTAACTTATCAATGTCCAGTTTCAGTCAATTACTATCATCCTGACTGTCTGTCCATTCTGCTAAACTATCAATGTCCTGTTTCAGTCAATTACTATCATCCTGACTGTCTATCCATTCTGCTAAACTATCAATGTCCTGTTTCAGTCAATTACTATCATCCTGATCCTCTGTCCATTCTGCGAAACTATCAATGTCCTGTTTCAGTCAATTACTATCATCCTGACTGTCTGTCCATTCTGCTAAACTATCAATGTCCTGTTTCAGTCAATTACTATCATCCTGACTCTCTGTCCATTCTGCTAAACTATCCATGTCCTGTTTCAGTCAATTACTATCATCCTGACTGTCTGTCCATTCCGCTAAACTATCAATGTCCTGTTTCAGTCAATTACTATCATCCAGACTGTCTCTCCATTCTGCTAAACTATCAATGTCCTGTTTCAGTCAATTACTATCATCCTCACTGTCTGTCCATTCTGCTAACCTATCAATGTCCTTTTTCAGTCAATTACTATCATCCTGACTGTCTGTCCATTCTGCTAAACTATCAATGTTCTGTTTCAGTCAATTCCTATCATCCTGACTGTCTGTCCATTCTGCTAAACTATCAATGTCCTGTTTCAGTCAATTACTATCATCCTGACTGTCTGTCCATTCTGCTAAATTATCAATGTCCTGTTTCAGTCAATTACTATCATCCTGACTCTCTGTCCATTCTGCTAAATTATCAATGTCCTGTTTCAGTCAATTACTATTATCCTGGCTCTCTGTCCATTCTGCTAAACTATCAATGTCCTGTTTCAGTCAATTACTATCATCCTGACTGTCTGTCCATTCTGCTATACTGTCAATGTTCTGTTTCAGTCAATTACTATCATCCTGACTCTCAGTCCATTCTGCTAAACAATCAATGTCCTGCTTCAGTCAATTCCAATCATCCTGACTCTCTGTCCATTCTGCTAATCTATCAATGTCCTGCTTCAATCAATTACTATCATCCTGACTGTCTGTCCATTCTGGTAAACTATCAATGTCCTGTTTCAGTCAATTACTATCATCCTGACTGTCTGTCCATTCTGCTAAATTATCAATGTCCTGTTTCAGTCAATTACCATCATCCTGACTCTCTGTCCATTCTGCTAAACTATCCATGTCCTGTTTCAGTCAATTACTATCATCCTGACTGTCTATCCATTCTGCTAATATATCCATGTCCTGTTTCAGTCAATTACTATCATCCTGACTGTCTATCCATTCTGCTAAACTATCAATGTCCTGTTTCAGTCAATAAACTATCATCATGACTGTCTGTCCATTCTGCTAATATCTCAATGTCCTGTTTCAGTCAATTACTATCATCCAGACTGTCTGTCCATTCTGCTAAACTATCAATGTCCTGTTTCAGTCAATTACTATCATCCTGACTGTCTGTCCATTCTGCTAAACTATCAATGTCCTGTTTCAGTCAATTACTATCATCCTGACTGTCTATCCATTCTGCTAAACTATTCATGTCCTGTTTCAGTCAATTACTATCATCATGACTGTCTTTCCATTCTGCTAAACTATCAATGTCCTGTTTCAGTCAATTACTATCATCCTGACTCTGTCCATTCTGCTAAACTATCAATGTCCTGTTTCAGTCAATTACTATCATACTGACTGTCTGTCCATTCTGCTAAACTATCAATGTCCTGTTTCAGTCAATTACTATCATCCTGACTGTCTGTCCATTCTGCTAAACTATCCATGTCCTGTTTCAGTCAATTATTTTCATCCTGACTGTCTATCCATTCTGCTAAACTATCCATGTCCTGTTTCAGTCAATTACTATCATCCTGACCGTCTATCCATTCTGCTAAACTATCCATGTCCTGTTTCAGTCAATTACTATCATCCTGACTGTCTGTCCATTCTGCTAACCTATCAATGTCCTGTTTTAGTCAATTACTATCATCCTGACTGTCTATCCATTCTCCTAAACTATCCATGTCCTGTTTCAGTCAATTACTATCATCCTGACTGTCAATCCATTATGCTAAACTATCCATGTCCTGTTTCAGTCAATTACTATCATTCTGACTGTCTGTCCACTTTGCTAACCTATCAATGTCCAGTTTCAGTCAATTACTATCATCCTGACTGTCTGTCCATTCTGCTAAACTATCAATGTCCTGTTTCAGTCAATTACTATCATCCTGACTCTCTGTCCATTCTGCTAACTTATCAATGTCCAGTTTCAGTCAATTACTATCATCCTGACTGTCTGTCCATTCTGCTAAACTATCAATGTCCTGTTTCAGTCAATTACTATCATCCTGATCCTCTGTCCATTCTGCGAAACTATCAATGTCCTGTTTCAGTCAATTACTATCATCCTGACTGTCTGTCCATTCTGCTAAACTATCAATGTCCTGTTTCAGTCAATTACTATCATCCTGACTCTCTGTCCATTCTGCTAAACTATCCATGTCCTGTTTCAGTCAATTACTATCATCCTGACTGTCTGTCCATTCCGCTAAACTATCAATGTCCTGTTTCAGTCAATTACTATCATCCAGACTGTCTCTCCATTCTGCTAAACTATCAATGTCCTGTTTCAGTCAATTACTATCATCCTGACTGTCTATCCATTCTGCTGAACTATCCATGTCCTGCTTCAGTCAATTCCTATCATCCTGACTCTCTGTCCATTCTGCTAATCTATCAATGTCCTGCTTCAATCAATTACTATCATCCTGACTGTCTGTCCATTCTGCTAAACTATCAATGTCCTGTTTCAGTCAATTACTATCATCCTGACTGTCTGTCCATTCTGCTAAATTATCAATGTCCTGTTTCAGTCAATTACCATCATCCTGACTCTCTGTCCATTCTGCTAAACTATCCATGTCCTGTTTCAGTCAATTACTATCATCCTGACTGTCTATCCATTCTGCTAATATATCCATGTCCTGTTTCAGTCAATTACTATCATCCTGACTGTCTATCCATTCTGCTAAACTATCAATGTCCTGTTTCAGTCAATTACTATCATCATGACTGTCTGTCCATTCTGCTAATATCTCAATGTCCTGTTTCAGTCAATTACTATCATCCAGACTGTCTGTCCATTCTGCTAAACTATCAATGTCCTGTTTCAGTCAATTACTATCATCCTGACTGTCTGTCCATTCTGCTAAACTATCAATGTCCTGTTTCAGTCAATTACTATCATCCTGACTGTCTATCCATTCTGCTAAACTATTCATGTCCTGTTTCAGTCAATTACTATCATCATGACTGTCTTTCCATTCTGCTAAACTATCCATGTCCTGTTTCAGTCAATTACTATCATCCTGACTGTCTGTCCATTCTGCTAAACTATCAATGTCCTGTTTCAGTCAATTACTATCATCCTGACTCTCTGTCCATTCTGCTAAACTATCCATGTCCTGTTTCAGTCAATTATTTTCATCCTGACTGTCTATCCATTCTGCTAAACTATCCATGTCCTGTTTCAGTCAATTACTATCATCCTGACTCTCTGTCCATTCTGCTAAACTATCCATGTCCTGTTTCAGTCAATTACTATCATCCTGACTGTCTGTCCATTCTGCTAAACTATCCATGTCCTGTTTCAGTCAATTATTTTCATCCTGACTGTCTATCCATTCTGCTAAACTATCCATGTCCTGTTTCAGTCAATTACTATCATCCTGACCGTCTATCCATTCTGCTAAACTATCCATGTCCTGTTTCAGTCAATTACTATCATCCTGACTGTCTGTCCATTCTGCTAACCTATCAATGTCCAGTTGCAGTCAATTACTATCATCCTGACTGTCTGTCCATTCTGCTAAACTATCCATGTCCTGTTTTAGTCAATTACTATCATCCTGACTGTCTATCTATTCTCCTAAACTATCCATGTCCTGTTTCAGTCAATTACTATCATCCTGACTGTCTATCCATTCTGCTAAACTATCCATGTCCTGTTTCAGTCAATTACTATCATTCTGACTGTCTGTCCATTCTGCTAACTTATCAATGTCCAGTTTCAGTCAATTACTATCATCCTGACTGTCTGTCCATTCTGCTAAACTATCAATGTCCTGTTTCAGTCAATTACTATCATCCTGACTCTCTGTCCATTCTGCTAACCTATCAATGTCCAGTTTCAGTCAATTACTATCATCCTGACTGTCTGTCCATTCTGCTAAACTATCAATGTCCTGTTTCAGTCAATTACTATCATCCTGACTGTCTATCCATTCTGCTAAACTATCAATGTCCTGTTTCAGTCAATTACTATCATCCTGACTGTCTGTCCATTCTGCTAAACTATCAATGTCCTGTTTCAGTCAATTACTATCATCCTGACTCTCAGTCCATTCTGCTAAACTATCCATGTCCTGTTTCAGTCAATTACTATCATCCTGACTGTCTGTCCATTCCGCTAAACAATCAATGTCCTGTTTCAGTCAATTACTATCATCCAGACTGTCTCTCCATTCTGCTAAACTATCAATGTCCTGTTTCAGTCAATTACTATCATCCTGACTGTCTATCCATTCTGCTGAACTATCCATGTCCTGTTTCAGTCAATTATTATCATCCTGACTCTCTGTCCATTCTGCTAAACTATCCATGTCCTGTTTCAGTCAATTACTATCATCCTGACTCTCTGTCCATTCTGCTAAACGATCGATGTCCTGTTTCAGTCAATTACTATCATCCTGACCGTCTCTCCATTCCGCTAAACTATCAATGTCCTGTTTCAGTCAATTACTATCTTCTTGACTGTCTGTCCATTCTGCTAAACTATCCATGTCCTGTTTCAGTCAATTACTATCATCCTGACTCTCTGTCCATTCTGCTAAACGATCGATGTCCTGTTTCAGTCAATTACTATCATCCTGACTGTCTGTCCATTTTGCGAAACGATCGATGTCCTGTTTCAGTCAATTACTATCATCCTCACTGTCTGTCCATTCTGCTATAAGATCAATGTCCTGTTTCAGTCAATTACTATCATCCTGACTGTCTGTCCATTCTGCTAAACTATCAATGTCCTGTTTCAGTCAATTCCTATCATCCTGACTGTCTGTCCATTCTGCTAAACTATCAATGTCCTGTTTCAGTCAATTACTATCATCCTGACTGTCTGTCCATTCTGCTAAATTATCAATGTCCTGTTTCAGTCAATTACTATCATCCTGACTCTCTGTCCATTCTGCTAAATTATCAATATCCTGTTTCAGTCAATTACTATCATCCTGACTCTCTGACCATTCTGCTAAACTATCAATGTCTAGTTTCAGTCAATTACTATCATCCTGACTGTCTGTCCATTCTGCTAAACTATCAATGTTCTGTTTCAGTCAATTACTATCATCCTGACTGTCTGTCCATTCTGCTAAACTATCAATGTCCTGCTTCAGTCAATTCCTATCATCCTGACTCTCTGTCCATTCTGCTAATCTATCAATGTCCTGTTTCAATCAATTACTATCATCCTGACTGTCTGTCCATTCTGCTAAACTATCAATGTCCTGTTTCAGTCAATTACTATCATCCTGACTGTCTGTCCATTCTGCTAAATTATCAATGTCCTGTTTCAGTCAATTACTATCATCCTGACTCTCTGTCCATTCTGCTAAACTATCCATGTCCTGTTTCAGTCAATTGCTATCATCCTGTCTGTCTATCCATTCCGCTAATATATCCATGTCCTGTTTCAGTCAATTACTATCATCCTGACTGTCTGTCCATTCTGCTAAACTATCAATGTCCTGTTTCAGTCAATTACTATCATCCTGACTGTCTGTCCATTCTGCTAAACTATCCATGTCCTGTTTCAGTCAATTATTTTCTTCCTGACTGTCTATCCATTCTGCTAAACTATCCATGTCCTGTTTCAGTCAATTACTATCATCCTGACCGTCTATCCATTCTGCTAAACTATCCATGTCCTGTTTCAGTCAATTACTATCATCCTGACTGTCTGTCCATTCTGCTAACCTATCAATGTCCAGTTTCAGTCAATTACTATCATCCTGACTGTCTGTCCATTCAGCTAAACTATCCATGTCCTGTTTTAGTCAATTACTATCATCCTGACTGTCTATCCATTCTCCTAAAATATCCATGTCCTGTTTCAGGCAATTACTATCATCCTGACTGTCTATCCATTCTGCTAAACTATCCATGTCCTGTTTCAGTCAATTACTATCATCCTGACTGTCTGTCCATTCTGCTAACCTATCAATGTCCAGTTTCAGTCAATTACTATCATCCTGACTGTCTGTCCATTCTGCTAAACTATCAATGTCCTGTTTCAGTCAATTACTATCATCCTGACTCTCTGTCCATTCTGCTAACCTATCAATGTCCAGTTTCAGTCAATTACTATCATCCTGACTGTCTGTCCATTCTGCTAAACTATCAATGTCCTGTTTCAGTCAATTACTATCATCCTGACTGTCTATCCATTCTGCTAAACTATCAATGTCCTGTTTCAGTCAATTACTATCATCCTGATCCTCTGTCCATTCTGCTAACCTATCAATGTCCAGTTTCAGTCAATTACTATCATCCTGACTCTCTGTCCATTCTGCTAACCTATCAATGTCCAGTTTCAGTCAATTACTGTCATCCTGACTGTCTGTCCATTCTGCTAAACTATCAATGTCCTGTTTCAGTCAATTACTATCATCCTGACTGTCTATCCATTCTGCTAAACTATCAATGTCCTGTTTCAGTCAATTACTATCATCCTGACTCTCTGTCCATTCTGCTAACCTATCAATGTCCTGTTTCAGTCAATTACTATCATCCTGACTGTCTGTCCATTCTGCTAAACTATCAATGTCCTGTTTCAGTCAATTACTATCATCCTGACTGTCTATCCATTCTGCTAAACTATCCATGTCCTGTTTCAGTCAATTACTATCATCCTGACCTGCTGTCCATTCCGCTAAATTATCCATGTCCTGTTTCAGTCAATTACTTTCATCCTGACTGTCTCTCCATTCTGCTGAACTATCCATGTCCTTTTTCAGTCAATTACTATCATCCTGTCTGTCTGTCCATTCTGCTGAACTATCCATGTCCTGTTTCAGTCAATTACTATCATCCTGACTCTCTGTCCATTCTGCTAAACTATCAATGTCCTGTTTCAGTCAATTACTATCATCCTGACTGTCTGTCCATTCTGCTAAACTATCCATGTCCTGTTTCAGTCAATTACTATCATCCTGACTGTCTGTCCATTTTGCTAAACGATCGATGTCCTGTTTCAGTCAATTACTATCATCCTCACTGCCTGTCCATTCTGCTAACAGATCAATGTCCTGTTTCAGTCAATTACTATCATCCTGACTGTCTGTCCATTCTGCTAAACTATCAATGTCCTGTTACAGTCAATTCCTATCATCCTGACTGTCTGTCCATTCTGCTAAACTATCAATGTCCTGTTTCAGTCAATTACTATCATCCTGACTGTCTGTCCATTCTGCTAAATTATCAATGTCCTGTTTCAGTCAATTACTATCATCCTGACTCTCTGTCCATTCTGCTAAATTATCAATGTCCTGTTTCTGTCAATTACTATCATCCTGACTCTCTGTCCATTCTGCTAAACTATCAATGTCCTGTTTCAGTCAATTACTATCATCCTGACTGTCTGTCCATTCTGCTAAACTATCAATGTTCTGTTTCAGTCAATTACTATCATCCTGACTGTCTGTCCATTCTGCTAAACTATCAATGTCCTGCTTCAGTCAATTCCTATCATCCTGACTCTCTGTCCATTCTGCTAATCTATCAATGTCCTGTTTCAATCAATTACTATCATCCTGACTGTCTGTCCATTCTGCTAAACTATCAATGTCCTGTTTCAGTCAATTACTATCATCCTGACTGTCTGTCCATTCTGCTAAATTATCAATGTCCTGTTTCAGTCAATTACTATCATCTTGACTCTCTGTCCATTCTGCTAAACTATCCATGTCCTGTTTCAGTCAATTACTATCATCCTGACTGTCTATCCATTCCGCTAATATATCCATGTCCTGTTTCAGTCAATTACTATCATCCTGACTGTCTATCCATTCTGCTAAACAATCAATGTCCTGTTTCAGTCAATTACTATCATCCTGACTGTCTATCCATTCTGCTCATCTATCAATGTCCTGTTTCAGTCAATTACTATCATCCAGACTGTCTGTCCATTCTGCTAAACTATCAATGTCGTGTTTCAGTCATTTACTATCATCCTGACTGTCTGTCCATTCTGCTAAACTATCAATGTCCTGTTTCAGTCAATTACTATCATCATGACTGTGTGTCCATTCTGCTAAACTATCTATGTCCTGTTTCAGTCAATTACTATCATCCTGACTGTCTGTCCATTCTGCTGAACTATCAATGTCCTGTTTCAGTCAATTACTATCATACTGACTGTCTGTCCATTCTGCTAAACTATCAATGTCCTGTCTCAGTCAATTACTATCATCCTGACTGTCTGTCCATTCTGCTAAACTATCCATGTCCTGTTTCAGTCAATTATTTTCATCCTGACTGTCTGTCCATTCTGCTAAACTATCAATGTCCTGTTTCAGTCATTTACTATCATCCTGACTGTCTATCCATTCTGCTAAACTATCAATGTCCTGTTTCAGTCAATTACTATCATCCTGACCGTCTATCCATTCTGCTAAACTATCCATGTCCTGTTTCAGTCAATTACTATCATCCTGACTGTCTGTCCATTCTGCTAACCTATCAATGTCCAGTTTCAGTCAATTACTATCATCCTGACTGTCTGTCCATTCTGCTAAACTATCCATGTCCTGTTTTAGTCAATTACTATCATCCTGACTTTCTATCCATTCTCCTAAACTATCCATGTCCTGTTTCAGTCAATTACTATCATTCTGACTGTCTATCCATTCTGCTAAACTATCAATGTCCAGTTTCAGTCAATTACTATCGTCCTGACTGTCTGTCCATTCTGCTAAACTATCAATGTCCTGTTTCAGTCAATTACTATCATCCTGATCCTCTGTCCATTCTGCTAAACTATCCATGTCCTGTTTCAGTCAATTACTATCATCCTGACTGTCTGTCCATTCCGATAAACTATCCATGTCCTGTTTCAGTCAATTACTATCATCCAGACTGTCTCTCCATTCTGCTATACTATCCATGTCCTGTTTCAGTCAATTACTATCATCCTGTCTGTCTGTCCATTCTGCTGAACTATCCATGTCCTGTTTCAGTCAATTACTATCATCCTGACTCTCTGTCCATTCTGCTAAACTATCCATGTCCTGTTTCAGTCAATTACTATCATCCTGACTGTCTGTCCATTCTGCTAAACGATCGATGTCCTGTTTCAGTCAATTACTATCATCCTCACTGTCTGTCCATTCTGCTAACCTATCAATGTCCTGTTTCAGTCAATTACTATCATCCTGTCTGTCTGTCCATTCTGCTAAACTATCAATGTCCTGTTTCAGTCAATTCCTATCATCCTGACTGTCTGTCCATTCTGCTAAACTATCAATGTCCTGTTTCAGTCAATTACTATCATCCTGAATGTCTGTCCATTCTGCTAAACTATCAATGTCCTGTTTCAGTCAATTACTATCATCCTGACTCTCTGTCCATTCTGCTAAACTATCAATGTCCTGTTTCAGTCAATTACTATCATCCGGTCTCTCTGTCCATTCTGCTAAACTATCAATGTCCTGTTTCAGTCAATTACTATCATCCTGACTGTCTGTCCATTCTGCTAAACTATCAATGTCCTGTTTCAGTCAATTACTATCATCCTGACTGTCTGTCCATTCTGCTAAACTATCAATGTCCTGTTTCAGTCAAGTACTATCATCCTGACTGTCTGTCCATTCTGCTAAACTATCAATGTCCTGTTTCAGTCAATTACTATCATCCTGACTGTCTGTCCATTCTGCTAAACTATCAATGTCCTGTTTCAGTCAATTACTATCATCCTGACTGTCTATCCATTCTGCTAAAATATCAATGTCCTGTTTCAGTCAATGACTATCATCCTGACTGTCTGTCCATTCAGCTAAACTATCAATGTCCTGTTTCAGTCAATTACTATCATCCTGACTGTCTGTCCATTCTGCTAAAATATCAATGTCCTGTTTCAGTCAATTACTATCATCCTGACTGTCGGTCCATTCTGCTAAACTATCAATGTCCTGTTTCAGTCAATTACTATCATCCTGACTGTCTGTCCATTCTGCTAAACTATCAATGTCCTGTTTCAGTCAATGACTATCATCCTGACTGTCTGTCCATTCTGCTAAACTATCAATGTCCTGTTTCAGTCAATTACTATCATCCTGACTGTCTGTCCATTCTGCTAAACTATCAATGTCCTGTTTCAGTCAATTAATATCATCCTGACTGTCTGTCCATTCTGCTAAAATATCAATGTCCTGTTTCAGTCATTTACTATCATCCTGACTGTCTGTCCATTCTGCTAAAATATCAATGTCCTGTTTCAGTCAATTACTATCATCCTGACTGTCGGTCCATTCTGCTAAACTATCAATATCCTGTTTCAGTCAATTACTATCATCCTGACTGTCTGTCCATTCTGCTAAACTATCAATGTCCTGTTTCGGTCAATTACTATCATCCTGTCTGTCTATCCATTCTGCTAAAATATCAATGTCCTGTTTCAGTCAATTACTATCATCCTGACTGTCTGACCATTCTGCTAACCTATCAATGTCCTGTTTCAGTCAATTACTATCATCCTGACTGTCTGTCCATTCTGCTAAACTATCAATGTCCTGTTTCAGTCAATTACTATCATCCTGACTGTCTGTCCATTCTGCTAAACTATCCATGTCCTGTTTCAGTCAATTACTATCATCCTGACTGTCTGTCCATTCTGCTAAACGATCAATGTCCTGTTTCAGTCAATTACTATCATCCTGACTGTCTGTCCATTCTGCTAACCTATCAATGTCCAGTTTCAGTCAATTACTATCATCCTGATCCTCTGTCTATTCTGCGAAACTGTCCATGTCCTGTTTCAGTCAATTACTATCATCCTGACTCTCTGTCCATTCTGCTAAACTATCCATGTCCCGTTTCAGTCAATTACTATCATCCTGACTGTCTATCCATTCTGCTAAAGGATCAATGTCCTGTTTCAGTCAATTACTATCATCCTGACTGTCGGTCCATTCTGCTAAACTATCCATGTCCAGTTTCAGTCAATTACTATCATCCTGACTCTCGGTCCATTCTGCTAAACTATCAATGTCCTGTTTCAGTCAATTACTATCATCCTGACTGTCTGTCCATTCTGCTAAACTATCCATGTCCTGTTTCAGTCAATTGCTATCATCCTTACTGTCTGTCCATTCTGCTAAACTATCAATGTCCTGTTTCAGTCAATTACTATCATCCTGACTGTCTGTCCATTCTGCTAAATTATCTTTGTCCTGTTTCAGTCAATTACTATCATCCAGACTGTCTGTCCATTCTGCTAAACTATCAAAGTCCTGTTTCAGTCAATTACTATCATCCTGACTGTCTGTCCATTCTGCTAAAGTATCAATGTCCTGTTTCAGTCAATTACTATCATCCAGACTGTCTGTCCATTCTGCTAAACTATCAATGTCCTGTTTCAGTCAATTACTATCATCCTGACTGTCTGTCCATTCAGCTAAACTATCAATGTCCTGTTTCAGTCAATTACTATCATCCTGACTGTCTGTCCATTCTGCTAAATTATCAATGTCCTGTTTCAGTCAATTACTATCATCCTGACTGTCTGTCCATTCTGCTAAACTATCAATGTCCTGTTTCAGTCAATTACTATCATCCAGACTGTCTATCCATTCTGCTAAAATATCAATGTCCTGTTTCAGTCAATGACTATCATCCTGACTGTCTGTCCATTCAGCTAAACTATCAATGTCCTGTTTCAGTCAATTACTATCATCCTGACTGTCTGTCCATTCTGCTAAAATATCAATGTCCTGTTTCAGTCAATTACTATCATCCTGACTGTCGGTCCATTCTGCTAAACTATCAATGTCCTGTTTCAGTCAATTACTATCATCCTGACTGTCTGTCCATTCTGCTAAACTATCAATGTCCTGTTTCAGTCAATTACTAACATCCTGACTGTCTGTCCATTCTGCTAAACTATCAATGTCCTGTTTCAGTCAATTACTATCATCCTGACTGTCTGTCCATTCTGCTAAACTATCAATGTCCTGTTTCAGTCAATTAATATCATCCTGACTGTCTGTCCATTCTGCTAAAATATCAATGTCCTGTTTCAGTCATTTACTATCATCCTGACTGTCTGTCCATTCTGCTAAAATATCAATGTCCTGTTTCAGTCAATTACTATCATCCTGACTGTCGGTCCATTCTGCTAAACTATCAATATCCTGTTTCAGTCAATTACTATCATCCTGACTGTCTGTCCATTCTGCTAAACTATCAATGTCCTGTTTCGGTCAATTACTATCATCCTGTCTGTCTATCCATTCTGCTAAAATATCAATGTCCTGTTTCAGTCAATTACTATCATCCTGACTGTCTGACCATTCTGCTAACCTATCAATGTCCTGTTTCAGTCAATTACTATCATCCTGACTGTCTGTCCATTCTGCTAAACTATCAATGTCCTGTTTCAGTCAATTACTATCATCCTGACTGTCTGTCCATTCTGCTAAACTATCCATGTGCTGTTTCAGTCAATTACTATCATCCTGACTGTCTGTCCATTCTGCTAAACGATCAATGTCCTGTTTCAGTCAATTACTATCATCCTGACTGTCTGTCCATTCTGCTAACCTATCAATGTCCAGTTTCAGTCAATTACTATCATCCTGATCCTCTGTCTATTCTGCGAAACTGTCCATGTCCTGTTTCAGTCAATTACTATCATCCTGACTCTCTGTCCATTCTGCTAAACTATCCATGTCCCGTTTCAGTCAATTACTATCATCCTGACTGTCTATCCATTCTGCTAAAGGATCAATGTCCTGTTTCAGTCAATTACTATCATCCTGACTGTCGGTCCATTCTGCTAAACTATCCATGTCCAGTTTCAGTCAATTACTATCATCCTGACTCTCGGTCCATTCTGCTAAACTATCAATGTCCTGTTTCAGTCAATTACTATCATCCTGACTGTCTGTCCATTCTGCTAAACTATCCATGTCCTGTTTCAGTCAATTGCTATCATCCTTACTGTCTGTCCATTCTGCTAAACTATCAATGTCCTGTTTCAGTCAATTACTATCATCCTGACTGTCTGTCCATTCTGCTAAATTATCTTTGCCCTGTTTCAGTCAATTACTATCATCCAGACTGTCTGTCCATTCTGCTAAACTATCAAAGTCCTGTTTCAGTCAATTACTATCATCCTGACTGTCTGTCCATTCTGCTAAAGTATCAATGTCCTGTTTCAGTCAATTACTATCATCCAGACTGTCTGTCCATTCTGCTAAACTATCAATGTCCTGTTTCAGTCAATTACTATCATCCTGACTGTCTGTCCATTCAGCTAAACTATCAATGTCCTGTTTCAGTCAATTACTATCATCCTGACTGTCTGTCCATTCTGCTAAATTATCAATGTCCTGTTTCAGTCAATTACTATCATCCTGACTGTCTGTCCATTCTGCTAACCTATCAATGTCCGGTTTCAGTCAATTACTATCATCCTGACTCTCTGTCCATTCTGCTAAACTATCCATGTCCTGTTTCAGTCAATTACTATCATCCTGACTGTCTGTCCATTCTGCTAACCTATCAATGTCCAGTTTCAGTCAATTACTATCATCCTGATCCTCTGTCTATTCTGCGAAACTATCCATGTCCTGTTTCAGTCAATTACTATCATCCTGACTGTCGGTCCATTCTGCTAAACTATCCATGTCCAGTTTCAGTCAATTACTATCATCCTGACTGTCTGTCCATTCTGCTAAACTATCAATCTCCTGTTTCAGTCAATTCCTATCATCCTGACTGTCTGTCCATTCTGCTAAACTATCCATGTCCTGTTTCAGTCAATTACTATCATCCTGACTGTCTGTCCATTCTGCTAAACTATCAATGTCCTGTGTCAGTCAATTACTATCATCCTGACTGTCGGTCCATTCTGCTAAACTTTCAATGTACTGTTTCAGTCAATTACTATCATCCTGATTGTCGTACGATTCTGCTAAACTATCAATGTCCTGTGTCAGTCAATTACTATCATCCTGACTGTCTGTCCATTCTGCTAAACTATCAATGCCCTGTTTCAGTCAATTACTATCATCCAGACTGTCTGTCCATTCTGCTAAAGTATCAATGCCGTGTTTCAGTCAATTACTATCATCCTGACTGTCTGTCCATTCTGCTAACCTATCAATGTCCTGTTTCAGTAAATTACTATCATCCTGACTGTCTGTCCATTCTGCTAACCTATCAGTGTCCTGTTTCAGTCAATTACTGTCATCCTGACTGTCTGTCCATTCTGCTAAACTATCAATGTCCTGTTTCAGTCAATTACTATCATCCTGACTCTCTGTCCATTCTGCTAAACTATCAATGTCCTGTTTCAGTCAATTACTATCATCCTGACTGTCTGTCCATTCTGCTAACATATCAATGTCCTGTTTCAGTCAATTACTATCATCCTGACTGTCTGTCCATTCTTCTAAACTATCAATGTCCTGTTTCAGTCAATTACTATCATCCTGACTGTCTGTCCATTCTGCTAAACTATCAATGTCCTGTTTCAGTCAATTACTATCATCCTGACTGTCTGTCCATTCTGCTAACCGATCAATGTCCTGTTTCAGTCAATTACTATCATCCTGACTGTCTGTCCATTCTGCTAAACTATCAATGTCCTGTTTCAGTCAATTACTATCATCCTGACTCTCTGTCCATTCTGCTAAACTATCAATTTCCTGTTTCAGTCAATTACTATCATCCTGACTGTCTGTCCATTCCGCTAACCTATCAATGTCCTGTTTCAGTCAATTACTATCATCCTGACTGTCTGTCCATTCTGCTAAACTATCAATGTCCAGTTTCAGTCAATTACTATCATCCTGACTGTCTGTCCGTTCTGCTAAACTATCAATGTCCTGTTTCAGTCAATTACTATCATCCTGACTGTCTGTCCATTCTGCTAAACTATCCATGTCCTGTTTCAGTCAATTACTATCATCCTGATTGTCTGTCCATTCTGCTGAATTATCATTGTCCTGTTTCAGTCAATTACTATCATCCTGACTGTCTGTCCATTCTGCTAAATTATCAATGTCCTGTTTCAGTCAATTACTATCATCCTGGTTGTCTGTCCATTCTGCTAACCTATCAATGTCCTGTTTCAGTCAATTACTATCATCCTGACTGTCTGTCCATTCTGCTAACCTATCAATGTCCTGTTTCAGTCAATTACTATCATCCTGACTGTCTGTCCATTCTGCTAACCTATCAATGTCCTGTTTCAGTCAAATACTATCATCCTCACTGTCTGTCCATTCTGCTAACCTATCAATGTCCTGTTTCAGTCAATTACTATCATCCTGACTGTCTGTCCATTCTGCTAAACTATCAATGTCCTGTTTCAGTCAATTACTATCATCCTGACTGTCTGTCCATTCTGCTAAACTATCAATGTCCTGTTTCAGTCAATTACTATCATCCTGACTGTCTGTCCATTCTGCTAAACTATCAATGTCCTGTTTCAGTCAATTACTATCATCCTGACTGTCTGTCCATTCTGCTAAACTATCAATGTCCTGTTTCAGTCAATTACTATCACCCTGACTCTCTGTCCATTCTGCTAAACTATCAATGTCCTGTTTCAGTCAATTACTATCATCCTGACTGTCTGTCCATTCTGCTAAACTATCAATGTCCTGTTTCAGTCAATTACTATCATTCTGACTGTCTG
Organism: Heterodontus francisci; assembly: GCF_036365525.1. NCBI lineage: Eukaryota > Metazoa > Chordata > Chondrichthyes > Heterodontiformes > Heterodontidae > Heterodontus > Heterodontus francisci. The sequence goes on along the minus strand of NC_090398.1, from coordinate 68,947,536 downwards.
TCCATTCTGCTAAACTATCAATGTCCTGTTTCAGTCAATTACTATCATCCTGATTGTCTGTCCATTCTGCTAAACTATCAATGTCCTGTTTCAGTCAATTACTATCATCCTGACTGTCTGTCCATTCTGCGAAACTATCAATGTCCTGTTTCAGTCAATTACTATCCTCCTGACTGTCTGTCCATTCTGCTAAACTATCCATGTCCTGTTTCATTCAATTACTATCATCCTGACTGTCTGTCCATTCTGCTAAAATATCCATGTCCTGTTTCAGTCAATTACTATCATCCTGACTCTCTGTCCATTCTGCTAAACTATTCAAGTCCTGTTTCAGTCAATTACTATCATCCTGACTGTCTGTCCATTCTGCTAAACTATCAATGTCCTGTTTCAGTCAATTACTATCATCCTGACTGTCTGTCCATTCTGCTAACCTATCAATGTCCTGTTTCAGTCAATTACTATCATCCTGACTCTCTGTCCATTCTGCTAAACTATCCATGTCCTGTTTCAGTCAATTACTATCATCCTGACTGTCTGTCCATTCTGCTAACCTATCAATGTCCAGTTTCAGTCAATTACTATCATCCTGATCCTCTGTCTATTCTGCGAAACTATCCATGTCCTGTTTCAGTCAATTACTATCATCCTGACTGTCGGTCCATTCTGCTAAACTATCCATGTCCAGTTTCAGTCAATTACTATCATCCTGACTGTCTGTCCATTCTGCTAAACTATCAATCTCCTGTTTCAGTCAATTCCTATCATCCTGACTGTCTGTCCATTCTGCTAAACTATCCATGTCCTGTTTCAGTCAATTACTATCATCCTGACTGTCTGTCCATTCTGCTAAACTATCAATGTCCTGTGTCAGTCAATTACTATCATCCTGACTGTCGGTCCATTCTGCTAAACTTTCAATGTACTGTTTCAGTCAATTACTATCATCCTGATTGTCGTACGATTCTGCTAAACTATCAATGTCCTGTTTCAGTCAATTGCTATCATCCTGACTGTCTGTCCATTCTGCTAAACTATCAATGTCCTGTTTCAGTCAATTACTATCATCCAGACTGTCTGTCCATTCTGCTAAAGTATCAATGTCGTGTTTCAGTCAATTACTATCATCCTGACTGTCTGTCCATTCTGCTAACCTATCAATGTCCTGTTTCAGTAAATTACTATCATCCTGACTGTCTGTCCATTCTGCTAACATATCAGTGTCCTGTTTCAGTCAATTACTGTCATCCTGACTGTCTGTCCATTCTGCTAAACTATCAATGTCCTGTTTCAGTCAATTACTATCATCCTGACTCTCTGTCCATTCTGCTAAACTATCAATGTCCTGTTTCAGTCAATTACTATCATCCTGACTGTCTGTCCATTCTGCTAACATATCAATGTCCTGTTTCAGTCAATTACTATCATCCTGACTGTCTGTCCATTCTTCTAAACTATCAATGTCCTGTTTCAGTCAATTACTATCATCCTGACTGTCTGTCCATTCTGCTAAACTATCAATGTCCTGTTTCAGTCAATTACTATCATCCTGACTGTCTGTCCATTCTGCTAACCGATCAATGTCCTGTTTCAGTCAATTACTATCATCCTGACTGTCTGTCCATTCTGCTAAACTATCAATGTCCTGTTTCAGTCAATTACTATCATCCTGACTCTCTGTCCATTCTGCTAAACTATCAATTTCCTGTTTCAGTCAATTACTATCATCCTGACTGTCTGTCCATTCCGCTAACCTATCAATGTCCTGTTTCAGTCAATTACTATCATCCTGACTGTCTGTCCATTCTGCTAAACTATCAATGTCCAGTTTCAGTCAATTACTATCATCCTGACTGTCTGTCCGTTCTGCTAAACTATCAATGTCCTGTTTCAGTCAATTACTATCATCCTGACTGTCTGTCCATTCTGCTAAACTATCCATGTCCTGTTTCAGTCAATTACTATCATCCTGATTGTCTGTCCATTCTGCTGAATTATCATTGTCCTGTTTCAGTCAATTACTATCATCCTGACTGTCTGTCCATTCTGCTAAATTATCAATGTCCTGTTTCAGTCAATTACTATCATCCTGGTTGTCTGTCCATTCTGCTAACCTATCAATGTCCTGTTTCAGTCAATTACTATCATCCTGACTGTCTGTCCATTCTGCTAACCTATCAATGTCCTGTTTCAGTCAATTACTATCATCCTGACTGTCTGTCCATTCTGCTAACCTATCAATGTCCTGTTTCAGTCAAATACTATCATCCTCACTGTCTGTCCATTCTGCTAACCTATCAATGTCCTGTTTCAGTCAATTACTATCATCCTGACTGTCTGTCCATTCTGCTAAACTATCAATGTCCTGTTTCAGTCAATTACTATCATCCTGACTGTCTGTCCATTCTGCTAAACTATCAATGTCCTGTTTCAGTCAATTACTATCATCCTGACTGTCTGTCCATTCTGCTAAACTATCAATGTCCTGTTTCAGTCAATTACTATCATCCTGACTGTCTGTCCATTCTGCTAAACTATCAATGTCCTGTTTCAGTCAATTACTATCACCCTGACTCTCTGTCCATTCTGCTAAACTATCAATGTCCTGTTTCAGTCAATTACTATCATCCTGACTGTCTGTCCATTCTGCTAAACTATCAATGTCCTGTTTCAGTCAATTACTATCATTCTGACTGTCTGTCCATTCTGCTAAACTATCAATGTCCTGTTTCAGTCAATTACTATCATCCTGATTGTCTGTCCATTCTGCTAAACTATCAATGTCCTGTTTCAGTCAATTACTATCATCCTGACTGTCTGTCCATTCTGCGAAACTATCAATGTCCTGTTTCAGTCAATTACTATCCTCCTGACTGTCTGTCCATTCTGCTAAACTATCCATGTCCTGTTTCATTCAATTACTATCATCCTGACTGTCTGTCCATTCTGCTAAAATATCCATGTCCTGTTTCAGTCAATTACTATCATCCTGACTCTCTGTCCATTCTGCTAAACTATTCAAGTCCTGTTTCAGTCAATTACTATCATCCTGACTGTCTGTCCATTCTGCTAAACTATCAATGTCCTGTTTCAATCAATTACTATCATCCTGACTGTCTGTCCATTCTGCTAAACTATCAATGTCCTGTTTCAGTCAATTACTATCATCCTGATTGTCTGTCCATTCTGCTAAACTATCAATGTCCTGTTTCAGTCAATTACTATCATCCTGACTGTCTGTCCATTCTGCTAAACTATCAATGTCCTGTTTCAGTCAATTACTATCATTCTGACGCTCTGACCATTCTGCTAAATTATCAATGTCCTGTTTCAGTCTATTACTATCATCCAGACTGTCTGTCCATTCTGCTAAATTATCAATGTCCTGTTTCAGTCAATTACTATCATCCTGACTGTCTATCCATTCTGCTAAACTATCCATGTCCTGTTTCAGTCAATTACTATCATCCTGACTGTCTGTCCATTCTGCTAAACTATCCATGTCCTGTTTCAGTCAATTACGATCATCCCGATTGTCTGTCCATTCTGCTAAACTATCCATGTCCTGTTTCAGTCATTTACTATCATCCTGACTGTCTGTCCATTCTGCTAAACTATCAATGTCCAGTTTCAGTCAATTACTATCATCCTGACTGTCTGTCCATTCTGCTAAACTATCCATGTCCTGTTTCAGTCAATTACTATCATCCTGACTCTCTGTCCATTCTGCTAAACTATCCATGTCCTGTTTCATTCAATTACTATCATCCTGACTGTCTGTCCATTCTGCTAACCTATCAATGTCCAGTTTCAGTCAATTACTATCATCCTGACTGTCTGTCCATTCTGCTAAACTATCCATGTCCTGTTTCAGTCAATTACTATCATCCTGACTCTCTGTCCATTCTGCTAAACTATCCAAGTCCTGTTTCAGTCAAATATTATCATCCTGACTGTCTGTCCATTCTGCTAAATTATCAATGTCCTGCTTCAGTCAATTACTATCATCCTGACTGTCTGTCCATTCTGCTAAACTATCCATGTCCTGCTTCAGTCAATTACTATCATCCTGACTGTCTGTCCATTCTGCTAACCTTTCAATGTCCAGTTTCAGTCAATTACTATCATCCTGACTGTCTGTCCATTCTGCTAAACTATCAATGTCCTGTTTCAGTCAATTACTATCATCCTGACTGTCTGTCCATTCTGCTAAACTATCAATGTCCTGTTTCAGTCAATTACTATCATCCTGATTGTCTGTCCATTCTGCTAAACTATCAATGTCCTGTTTCAGTCAATTACTGTCATCCTGACTGTCTGTCCATTCTGCTAAATTATCAATGTCCTGTTTCAGTCACTTACTATCATCCTGACTCTCTGACCATTCTGCTAAATTATCAATGTCCTGTTTCAGTCAATTACTATCATCCAGACTGTCTGTCCATTCTGCTAAACTATCAATGTCCTGTTTCAGTCAATCACTATCATCCTGACTGTCTGTTCATTCTGCTAAACTATCCATGTCCTGTTTCAGTCAATTACTATCATCCTGACTGTCTATCCATTCTGCTAAACTATTAATGTCCTGTTTCAGTCAATTACTATCATCCTGACTGTCCATCCATTCTGCTAAACAATCAATGTCCTGTTTCAGTCAATTACTATCATCCTGACTGTCTGTCCATTCTGCTAAACGATCCATGTCCTGTTTCAGTCAATTACTATCATCCTGACTGTCTATCCATTCTGCTAAACTATCAATGTCCTGTTTCAGTCAATTACTATCATCCTGACTGTCGGTCCATTCTGCTAAACTATCCATGTCCTGTTTCAGTCATTTACTATCATCCTGACTGTCTGTCCATTCTGCTAAACTATCAATGTCCTGTTTCAGTCATTTACTATCATCCTGACTGTCTATCCATTCTGCTAAACTATCCATGTCCTGTTTCAGTCAATTACTATCATCCTGACTGTCTGTCCATTCTGCTAAACTATCCATGTCCTGTTTCAGTCAATTACTATCATCCTGACTGTCTGTCCATTCTGCTAAACTTTCCATGTCCTGTTTCAGTCATTTACTATCATCCTGACTGTCTGTCCATTCTGCTAACCTATCAATGTCCAGTTTCAGTCAATTACTATCATCCTGACTCTCTGTCCATTCTGCTAAACTATCCATGTCCTGTTTCATTCAATTACTATCATCCTGTCTGTCTGTCCATTCTGCTACACTATCAATGTCCTGTTTCAGTCAATTACTGTCATCCTGACTGTCTATCCATTCTGCTAAACTATCCATGTCCTGTTTCAGTCAATTACTATCATCCTGATTGTCTGTCCATTCTGCTAAACTATCAATGTCCTGTTTCAGTCAATTACTATCATCCTGACTGTCAGTCCATTCTGCTAAACTATCAATGTCCTGTTTCAGTCAATTACTATCCTCCTGACTGTCTGTCCATTCTGCTAAACTATCCATGTCCTGTTTCATTCAATTACTATCATCCTGACTGTCTGTCCATTCTGCTAAACTATCCATGTCCTGTTTCAGTCAATTACTATCATCCTGACTCTCTGTCCATTCTGCTAAACTATTCAAGTCCTGTTTCAGTCAATTACTATCATCCTGACTGTCTGTCCATTCTGCGAAACTATCAATGTCCTGTTTCAGTCAATTACTATCATCCTGACTGTCTGTCCATTCTGCTAAACTATCAATGTCCTGTTTCAGTCAATTACTATCATCCTGATTGTCTGTCCATTCTGCTAAACTATCAATGTCCTGTTTCAGTCAATTACTATCATCCTGACTGTCTGTCCATTCTGCTAAACTATCAATGTCCTGTTTCAGTCAATTACTATCATTCTGACGCTCTGACCATTCTGCTAAATTAGCAATGTCCTGTTTCAGTCAATTACTATCATTCAGACTGTCTGTCCATTCTGCTAAACTATCAATGTCCTGTTTCAGTCAATTACTATCATCCCGATTGTCTGTCCATTCTGCTAAACTATCAATGTCCTGTTTCAGTCAATTACTATCATCCTGACTGTCTGTCCATTCTGCTAAACTATCAATGCCCTGTTTCAGTCAATTACTATCATCCTGACTCTCTGACCATTCTGCTAAATTATCAATGTCCTGTTTCAGTCAATTACTATCATCCAGACTGTCTGTCCATTCTGCTAAATTATCAATGTCCTGTTTCAGTCAATTACTATCATCCTGACTGTCTATCCATTCTGCTAAACTATCCATGTCCTGTTTCAGTCAATTACTATCATCCTGACTGTCTGTCCATTCTGCTAAACTATCCATGTCCTGTTTCAGTCAATTACTATCATCCTGATTGTCTGTCCATTCTGCTAATCTATCCATGTCCTGTTTCAGTCATTTACTATCATCCTGACTGTCTGTCCATTCTGCTAAACTATCAATGTCCAGTTTCAGTCAATTACTATCATCCTGACTGTCTGTCCATTCTGCTAAACTATCCATGTCCTGTTTCAGTCAATTACTATCATCCTGACTCTCTGTCCATTCTGCTAAACTATCCAAGTCCTGTTTCATTCAATTACTATCATCCTGACTGTCTGTCCATTCTGCTAACCTATCAATGTCCTGTTTCAGTCAATTACTATCATCCTGACTGTCTGTCCATTCTGCTAAACTATCAATGTCCTGTTTCAGTCAATTACGATCATCCTGACTCTCTGTCCATTCTGCTAAACTATCCATGTCCTGTTTCATTCAATTACTATCATCATGACTGTCTGTCCATTCTGCTAAATTATCAATGTCCTGTTTCATTCAATTACTGTCATCCTGATCCTCTGTCCATTCTGCTAAACTTTCAATGTCCTGTTTCAGTCAATTACTATCATCCTGACTGTCTGTCCATTCTGCTAACCTATCAATGTACAGTTTCAGTCAATTACTATCATCCTGACTGTCTGTCCATTCTGCTAAACTATCCATGTCCTGTTTCAGTCAATTACTATCATCCTGACTCTCTGTCCATTCTGCTAAACTATCCAAGTCCTGTTTCAATCAATTACTATCATCCTGACTGTCTGTCCATTCTGCTAAATTATCAATGTCCTGTTTCAGTCAATTACTATCATCCTGACTCTCTGTCCATTCTGCTAAACTATCCATGTCCTGTTTCAGTCAATTACTATCATCCTGACTGTCTATCCATTCTGCTAACCTATCAATGTCCAGTTTCAGTCAATTACTATCATCCTGACTGTCTGTCCATTCTGCTAAACTATCAATGTCCTGTTTCAGTCAATTACTATCATCCTGACTGTCTGTCCATTCTGCTAAACTATCAATGTCCTGTTTCAGTCAATTACTATCATCCTGACTCTCTGTCCATTCTGCTAAACTATCCATGTCCTGTTTCATTCAATTACTATCATCCTGACTGTCTGTCGATTCTGCTAAACTATCCATGTCCTGTTTCAGTCAATTACTATCATCCTGACTGTCTGTACATTCTGCTAAATTATCAATGTCCTGTGTCAGTCAATTACTATCATCCTGACTCTCTGTCCATTCTGCTAAACTATCCATGTCCTGTTTCAGTCAATTACTATCATCCTGACTGTCTGTCCATTCTGCTAAACTATCCATGTCCTGTTTCATTCAATTACTATCATCCTGACTGTCTGTCCATTCTGCTAAACTATCCATGTCCTGTTTCAGTCAATTACTATCATCCTGAATCTCTGTCCATTCTGCTAAACTATTCAAGTCCTGTTTCAGTCAATTACTATCATCCTGACTGTCTGTCCATTCTGCTAAACTATCAATGTCCTGTTTCAGTCAATTACTATCATCCTGACTGTCTGTCCATTCTGCTAAACTATCAATGTCCTGTTTCAGTCAATTACTATCATCCTGATTGTCTGTCCATTCTGCTAAACTATCAATGTCCTGTTTCAGTCAATTACTATCATCCTGACTGTCTGTCCATTCTGCTAAACTATCAATGTCCTGTTTCAGTCAATTACTATCCTCCTGACTGTCTGTCCATTCTGCTAAACTATCCATGTCCTGTTTCATTCAATTACTATCATCCTGACTGTCTGTCCATTCTGCTAAAATATCCATGTCCTGTTTCAGTCAATTACTATCATCCTGACTCTCTGTCCATTCTGCCAAAGTATTCAAGTCCTGTTTCAGTCAATTACTATCATCCTGACTGTCTGTCCATTCTGCTAAACTATCAATGTCCTGTTTCAGTCAATTACTATCATCCTGATTGTCTGTCCATTCTGCTAAACTATCAATGTCCTGTTTCAGTCAATTACTATCATCCTGACTGTCTGTCCATTCTGCTAACCTATCAATGTCCAGTTTCAGTCAATTACTATCATCCTGACTGTCTGTCCATTCTGCTAAACTATCCATGTCCTGTTTCAGTCAATTACTATCATCCTGACTCTCTGTCCATTCTGCTAAACTATCCAAGTCCTGTTTCAATCAATTACTATCATCCTGACTGTCTGTCCATTCTGCTAAATTATCAATGTCCTGTTTCAGTCAATTACTATCATCCTGACTCTCTGTCCATTCTGCTAATCTATCCATGTCCTGTTTCAGTCAATTACTATCATCCTGACTGTCTATCCATTCTGCTAACCTATCAATGTCCAGTTTCAGTCAATTACTATCATCCTGACTGTCTGTCCATTCTGCTAAACTATCAATGTCCTGTTTCAGTCAATTACTATCATCCTGACTGTCTGTCCATTCTGCTAAACTATCAATGTCCTGTTTCAGTCAATTACTATCATCCTGACTCTCTGTCCATTCTGCTAAACTATCCATGTCCTGTTTCATTCAATTACTATCATCCTGACTGTCTGTCGATTCTGCTAAACTATCCATGTCCTGTTTCAGTCAATTACTATCATCCTGACTGTCTGTACATTCTGCTAAATTATCAATGTCCTGTGTCAGTCAATTACTATCATCCTGACTCTCTGTCCATTCTGCTAAACTATCCATGTCCTGTTTCAGTCAATTACTATCATCCTGACTGTCTGTCCATTCTGCTAAACTATCCATGTCCTGTTTCATTCAATTACTATCATCCTGACTGTCTGTCCATTCTGCTAAACTATCCATGTCCTGTTTCAGTCAATTACTATCATCCTGACTCTCTGTCCATTCTGCTAAACTATTCAAGTCCTGTTTCAGTCAATTACTATCATCCTGACTGTCTGTCCATTCTGCTAAACTATCAATGTCCTGTTTCAGTCAATTACTATCATCCTGACTGTCTGTCCATTCTGCTAAACTATCAATGTCCTGTTTCAGTCAATTACTATCATCCTGATTGTCTGTCCATTCTGCTAAACTATCAATGTCCTGTTTCAGTCAATTACTATCATCCTGACTGTCTGTCCATTCTGCTAAACTATCAATGTCCTGTTTCAGTCAATTACTATCCTCCTGACTGTCTGTCCATTCTGCTAAACTATCCATGTCCTGTTTCATTCAATTACTATCATCCTGACTGTCTGTCCATTCTGCTAAAATATCCATGTCCTGTTTCAGTCAATTACTATCATCCTGACTCTCTGTCCATTCTGCTAAACTATTCAAGTCCTGTTTCAGTCAATTACTATCATCCTGACTGTCTGTCCATTCTGCTAAACTATCCATGTCCTGTTTCAGTCAATTACTATCATCCTGACTGTCTGTCCATTCTGCTAAACTATCCATGTCCTGTTTCATTCAATTACTATCATCCTGACTGTCTGTCCATTCTGCTAAACTATCCATGTCCTGTTTCAGTCAATTACTATCATCCTGACTCTCTGTCCATTCTGCTAAACTATTCAAGTCCTGTTTCAGTCAATTACTATCATCCTGACTGTCTGTCCATTCTGCTAAACTATCAATGTCCTGTTTCAGTCAATTACTATCATCCTGACTGTCTGTCCATTCTGCTAAACTATCAATGTCCTGTTTCAGTCAATTACTATCATCCTGACTGTCTGTCCATTCTGCTAAACTATCAATGTCCTGTTTCAGTCAATTACTATCATCCTGACTCTCTGTCCATTCTGCTAAACTATCCATGTCCTGTTTCATTCAATTACTATCATCCTGACTGTCTGTCGATTCTGCTAAACTATCCATGTCCTGTTTCAGTCAATTACTATCATCCTGACTGTCTGTACATTCTGCTAAATTATCAATGTCCTGTGTCAGTCAATTACTATCATCCTGACTCTCTGTCCATTCTGCTAAACTATCCATGTCCTGTTTCAGTCAATTACTATCATCCTGACTGTCTGTCCATTCTGCTAAACTATCCATGTCCTGTTTCATTCAATTACTATCATCCTGACTGTCTGTCCATTCTGCTAAACTATCAATGTCCTGTTTCAGTCAATTACTATCATCCTGACTCTCTGTCCATTCTGCTAAACTATTCAAGTCCTGTTTCAGTCAATTACTATCATCCTGACTGTCTGTCCATTCTGCTAAACTATCAATGTCCTGTTTCAGTCAATTACTATCATCCTGACTGTCTGTCCATTCTGCTAAACTATCAATGTCCTGTTTCAGTCAATTACTATCATCCTGATTGTCTGTCCATTCTGCTAAACTATCAATGTCCTGTTTCAGTCAATTACTATCATCCTGACTGTCTGTCCATTCTGCTAAACTATCAATGTCCTGTTTCAGTCAATTACTATCCTCCTGACTGTCTGTCCATTCTGCTAAACTATCCATGTCCTGTTTCATTCAATTACTATCATCCTGACTGTCTGTCCATTCTGCTAAAATATCCATGTCCTGTTTCAGTCAATTACTATCATCCTGACTCTCTGTCCATTCTGCTAAACTATTCAAGTACTGTTTCAGTCAATTACTATCATCCTGACTGTCTGTCCATTCTGCTAAACTATCAATGTCCTGTTTCAGTCAATTACAATCATCCTGACTGTCTGTCCATTCTGCTAAACTATCAATGTCCTGTTTCAGTCAATTACTATCATCCTGATTGTCTGTCCATTCTGCTAAACTATCAATGTCCTGTTTCAGTCAATTACTATCATCCTGACTGTCTGTCCATTCTGCTAGCCTATCAATGTCCAGTTTCAGTCAATTACTATCATCCTGACTGTCTGTCCATTCTGCTAAACTATCCATGTCCTGTTTCAGTCAATTACTATCATCCTGACTCTCTGTCCATTCTGCTAAACTATCCAAGTCCTGTTTCAATCAATTACTATCATCCTGACTGTCTGTCCATTCTGCTAAATTATCAATGTCCTGTTTCAGTCAATTACTATCATCCTGACTCTCTGTCCATTCTGCTAAACTATCCATGTCCTGTTTCAGTCAATTACTATCATCCTGACTGTCTATCCATTCTGCTAACCTATCAATGTCCAGTTTCAGTCAATTACTATCATCCTGACTGTCTGTCCATTCTGCTAAACTATCAATGTCCTGTTTCAGTCAATTACTATCATCCTGACTGTCTGTCCATTCTGCTAAACTATCAATGTCCTGTTTCAGTCAATTACTATCATCCTGACTCTCTGTCCATTCTGCTAAACTATCCATGTCCTGTTTCATTCAATTACTATCATCCTGACTGTCTGTCGATTCTGCCTAGCTATCCATGTCCTGTTTCAGTCAATTACTATCATCCTGACTGTCTGTACATTCTGCTAAATTATCAATGTCCTGTGTCAGTCAATTACTATCATCCTGACTCTCTGTCCATTCTGCTAAACTATCCATGTCCTGTTTCAGTCAATTACTATCATCCTGACTGTCTGTCCATTCTGCTAAACTATCCATGTCCTGTTTCATTCAATTACTATCATCCTGACTGTCTGTCCATTCTGCTAAACTATCCATGTCCTGTTTCAGTCAATTACTATCATCCTGACTCTCTGTCCATTCTGCTAAACTATTCAAGTCCTGTTTCAGTCAATTACTATCATCCTGACTGTCTGTCCATTCTGCTAAACTATCAATGTCCTGTTTCAGTCAATTACTATCATCCTGACTGTCTGTCCATTCTGCTAAACTATCAATGTCCTGTTTCAGTCAATTACTATCATCCTGATTGTCTGTCCATTCTGCTAAACTATCAATGTCCTGTTTCAGTCAATTACTATCATCCTGACTCTCTGTCCATTCTGCTAAACTATCCATGTCCTGTTTCATTCAATTACTATCATCCTGACTGTCTGTCGATTCTGCTAAACTATCCATGTCCTGTTTCAGTCAATTACTATCATCCTGACTGTCTGTACATTCTGCTAAATTATCAATGTCCTGTGTCAGTCAATTACTATCATCCTGACTCTCTGTCCATTCTGCTAAACTATCCATGTCCTGTTTCAGTCAATTACTATCATCCTGACTGTCTGTCCATTCTGCTAAACTATCCATGTCCTGTTTCATTCAATTACTATCATCCTGACTGTCTGTCCATTCTGCTAAACTATCAATGTCCTGTTTCAGTCAATTACTATCATCCTGACTCTCTGTCCATTCTGCTAAACTATCCATGTCCTGTTTCATTCAATTACTATCATCCTGACTGTCTGTCGATTCTGCTAAACTATCCATGTCCTGTTTCAGTCAATTACTATCATCCTGACTGTCTGTACATTCTGCTAAATTATCAATGTCCTGTGTCAGTCAATTACTATCATCCTGACTCTCTGTCCATTCTGCTAAACTATCCATGTCCTGTTTCAGTCAATTACTATCATCCTGACTGTCTGTCCATTCTGCTAAACTATCCATGTCCTGTTTCATTCAATTACTATCATCCTGACTGTCTGTCCATTCTGCTAAACTATCCATGTCCTGTTTCAGTCAATTACTATCATCCTGACTCTCTGTCCATTCTGCTAAACTATTCAAGTCCTGTTTCAGTCAATTACTATCATCCTGACTGTCTGTCCATTCTGCTAAACTATCAATGTCCTGTTTCAGTCAATTACTATCATCCTGACTGTCTGTCCATTCTGCTAAACTATCAATGTCCTGTTTCAGTCAATTACTATCATCCTGATTGTCTGTCCATTCTGCTAAACTATCAATGTCCTGTTTCAGTCAATTACTATCATCCTGACTGTCTGTCCATTCTGCTAAACTATCAATGTCCTGTTTCAGTCAATTACTATCCTCCTGACTGTCTGTCCATTCTGCTAAACTATCCATGTCCTGTTTCATTCAATTACTATCATCCTGACTGTCTGTCCATTCTGCTAAAATATCCATGTCCTGTTTCAGTCAATTACTATCATCCTGACTCTCTGTCCATTCTGCTAAACTATTCAAGTCCTGTTTCAGTCAATTACTATCATCCTGACTGTCTGTCCACTCTGCTAAACTATCAATGTCCTGTTTCAGTCAATTACTATCATCCTGACTGTCTGTCCATTCTGCTAAACTATCAATGTCCTGTTTCAGTCAATTACTATCATCCTGATTGTCTGTCCATTCTGCTAAACTATCAATGTCCTGTTTCAGTCAATTACTATCATCCTGACTGTCTGTCCATTCTGCTAACCTATCAATGTCCAGTTTCAGTCAATTACTATCATCCTGACTGTCTGTCCATTCTGCTAAACTATCCATGTCCTGTTTCAGTCAATTACTATCATCCTGACTCTCTGTCCATTCTGCTAAACTATCCAAGTCCTGTTTCAATCAATTACTATCATCCTGACTGTCTGTCCATTCTGCTAAATTATCAATGTCCTGTTTCAGTCAATTACTATCATCCTGACTCTCTGTCCATTCTGCTAAACTATCCATGTCCTGTTTCAGTCAATTACTATCATCCTGACTGTCTATCCATTCTGCTAACCTATCAATGTCCAGTTTCAGTCAATTACTATCATCCTGACTGTCTGTCCATTCTGCTAAACTATCAATGTCCTGTTTCAGTCAATTACTATCATCCTGACTGTCTGTCCATTCTGCTAAACTATCAATGTCCTGTTTCAGTCAATTACTATCATCCTGACTCTCTGTCCATTCTGCTAAACTATCCATGTCCTGTTTCATTCAATTACTATCATCCTGACTGTCTGTCGATTCTGCTAAACTATCCATGTCCTGTTTCAGTCAATTACTATCATCCTGACTGTCTGTACATTCTGCTAAATTATCAATGTCCTGTGTCAGTCAATTACTATCATCCTGACTCTCTGTCCATTCTGCTAAACTATCCATGTCCTGTTTCAGTCAATTACTATCATCCTGACTGTCTGTCCATTCTGCTAAACTATCCATGTCCTGTTTCATTCAATTACTATCATCCTGACTGTCTGTCCATTCTGCTAAACTATCCATGTCCTGTTTCAGTCAATTACTATCATCCTGACTCTCTGTCCATTCTGCTAAACTATTCAAGTCCTGTTTCAGTCAATTACTATCATCCTGACTGTCTGTCCATTCTGCTAAACTATCAATGTCCTGTTTCAGTCAATTACTATCATCCTGACTGTCTGTCCATTCTGCTAAAATATCAATGTCCTGTTTCAGTCAATTACTATCATCCTGATTGTCTGTCCATTCTGCTAAACTATCAATGTCCTGTTTCAGTCAATTACTATCATCCTGACTGTCTGTCCATTCTGCTAAACTATCAATGTCCTGTTTCAGTCAATTACTATCCTCCTGACTGTCTGTCCATTCTGCTAAACTATCCATGTCCTGTTTCATTCAATTACTATCATCCTGACTGTCTGTCCATTCTGCTAAAATATCCATGTCCTGTTTCAGTCAATTACTATCATCCTGACTCTCTGTCCATTCTGCTAAACTATTCAAGTCCTGTTTCAGTCAATTACTATCATCCTGACTGTCTGTCCATTCTGCTAAACTATCAATGTCCTGTTTCAGTCAATTACTATCATCCTGACTGTCTGTCCATTCTGCTAAACTATCAATGTCCTGTTTCAGTCAATTACTATCATCCTGATTGTCTGTCCATTCTGCTAAACTATCAATGTCCTGTTTCAGTCAATTACTATCATCCTGACTGTCTGTCCATTCTGCGAAACTATCAATGTCCTGTTTCAGTCAATTACTATCATTCTGACGCTCTGACCATTCTGCTAAATTATCAATGTCCTGTTTCAGTCAATTACTATCATCCTGACTATCTGTCCATTCTGCTGAACTATCAATGTCCTGTTTCATTCAATTACTATCATCCTGACTGTCTGTCCATTCTGCTAAAATATCCATGTCCTGTTTCAGTCAATTACTATCATCCTGACTATCTGTCCATTCTGCTAAACTATCCATGTCCTGTTTCATTCAATTACTATCATCCTGACTGTCTGTCCATTCTGCTAAAATATCCATGTCCTGTTTCAGTCAATTACTATCATCCTGACTCTCTGTCCATTCTGCTAAACTATTCAAGTCCTGTTTCAGTCAATTACTATCATCCTGACTGTCTGTCCATTCTGCTAAACTATCAATGTCCTGTTTCAGTCAATTACTATCATCCTGACTGTCTGTCCATTCTGCTAAACTATCAATGTCCTGTTTCAGTCAATTACTATCATCCTGATTGTCTGTCCATTCTGCTAAACTATCAATGTCCTGTTTCAGTCAATTACTATCATCCTGACTGTCTGTCCATTCTGCTAAACTATCAATGTCCTGTTTCAGTCAATTACTATCATTCTGACGCTCTGACCATTCTGCTAAATTATCAATGTCCTGTTTCAGTCAATTACTATCATCCTGACTGTCTGTCCATTCTGCTAAACTATCAATGCCCTGTTTCAGTCAATTACTATCATCCTGACTCTCTGACCATTCTGCTAAATTATCAATGTCCTGTTTCAGTCTATTACTATCATCCAGACTGTCTGTCCATTCTGCTAAATTATCAATGTCCTGTTTCAGTCAATTACTATCATCCTGACTGTCTATCCATTCTGCTAAACTATCCATGTCCTGTTTCAGTCAATTACTATCATCATGACTGTCTGTCCATTCTGCTAAATTATCAATGTCCTGTTTCATTCAATTACTGTCATCCTGATCCTCTGTCCATTCTGCTAAACTTTCAATGTCCTGTTTCAGTCAATTACTATCATCCTGACTGTCTGTCCATTCTGCTAACCTATCAATGTCCTGTTTCAGTCAATTACTATCATCCTGACTCTCTGTCCATTCTGCTAAACTATTCAAGTCCTGTTTCAGTCAATTACTATCATCCTGACTGTCTGTCCATTCTGCTAAACTATCAATGTCCTGTTTCAGTCAATTACTATCATCCTGACTGTCTGTCCATTCTGCTAAACTATCAATGTCCTGTTTCAGTCAATTACTATCATCCTGATTGTCTGTCCATTCTGCTAAACTATCAATGTCCTGTTTCAGTCAATTACTATCATCCTGACTGTCTGTCCATTCTGCTAAACTATCAATGTCCTGTTTCAGTCAATTACTATCCTCCTGACTGTCTGTCCATTCTGCTAAACTATCCATGTCCTGTTTCATTCAATTACTATCATCCTGACTGTCTGTCCATTCTGCTAAAATATCCATGTCCTGTTTCAGTCAATTACTATCATCCTGACTCTCTGTC
The DNA here is from genome assembly GCF_036365525.1 of Heterodontus francisci. NCBI lineage: Eukaryota > Metazoa > Chordata > Chondrichthyes > Heterodontiformes > Heterodontidae > Heterodontus > Heterodontus francisci. Next base: position 68,930,914 of record NC_090398.1, on the reverse strand, counting down.
CATTCTGCTAAACTATTCAAGTCCTGTTTCAGTCAATTACTATCATCCTGACTGTCTGTCCATTCTGCTAAACTATCAATGTCCTGTTTCAGTCAATTACTATCATCCTGACTGTCTGTCCATTCTGCTAAACTATCAATGTCCTGTTTCAGTCAATTACTATCATCCTGATTGTCTGTCCATTCTGCTAAACTATCAATGTCCTGTTTCAGTCAATTACTATCATGCTGACTGTCTGTCCATTCTGCTAACCTATCAATGTCCAGTTTCAGTCAATTACTATCATCCTGACTGTCTGTCCATTCTGCTAAACTATCCATGTCCTGTTTCAGTCAATTACTATCATCCTGACTCTCTGTCCATTCTGCTAAACTATCCAAGTCCTGTTTCAATCAATTACTATCATCCTGACTGTCTGTCCATTCTGCTAAATTATCAATGTCCTGTTTCAGTCAATTACTATCATCCTGACTCTCTGTCCATTCTGCTAAACTATCCATGTCCTGTTTCAGTCAATTACTATCATCCTGACTGTCTATCCATTCTGCTAACCTATCAATGTCCAGTTTCAGTCAATTACTATCATCCTGACTGTCTGTCCATTCTGCTAAACTATCAATGTCCTGTTTCAGTCAATTACTATCATCCTGACTGTCTGTCCATTCTGCTAAACTATCAATGTCCTGTTTCAGTCAATTACTATCATCCTGACTCTCTGTCCATTCTGCTAAACTATCCATGTCCTGTTTCATTCAATTACTATCATCCTGACTGTCTGTCGATTCTGCTAAACTATCCATGTCCTGTTTCAGTCAATTACTATCATCCTGACTGTCTGTACATTCTGCTAAATTATCAATGTCCTGTGTCAGTCAATTACTATCATCCTGACTCTCTGTCCATTCTGCTAATCTATCCATGTCCTGTTTCAGTCAATTACTATCATCCTGACTGTCTGTCCATTCTGCTAAACTATCCATGTCCTGTTTCATTCAATTACTATCATCCTGACTGTCTGTCCATTCTGCTAAACTATCCATGTCCTGTTTCAGTCAATTACTATCATCCTGACTCTCTGTCCATTCTGCTAAACTATTCAAGTCCTGTTTCAGTCAATTACTATCATCCTGACTGTCTGTCCATTCTGCTAAACTATCAATGTCCTGTTTCAGTCAATTACTATCATCCTGACTGTCTGTCCATTCTGCTAAACTATCAATGTCCTGTTTCAGTCAATTACTATCATCCTGATTGTCTGTCCATTCTGCTAAACTATCAATGTCCTGTTTCAGTCAATTACTATCATCCTGACTCTCTGTCCATTCTGCTAAACTATCCATGTCCTGTTTCATTCAATTACTATCATCCTGACTGTCTGTCGATTCTGCTAAACTATCCATGTCCTGTTTCAGTCAATTACTATCATCCTGACTGTCTGTACATTCTGCTAAATTATCAATGTCCTGTGTCAGTCAATTACTATCATCCTGACTCTCTGTCCATTCTGCTAAACTATCCATGTCCTGTTTCAGTCAATTACTATCATCCTGACTGTCTGTCCATTCTGCTAAACTATCCATGTCCTGTTTCATTCAATTACTATCATCCTGACTGTCTGTCCATTCTGCTAAACTATCCATGTCCTGTTTCAGTCAATTACTATCATCCTGACTCTCTGTCCATTCTGCTAAACTATTCAAGTCCAGTTTCAGTCAATTACTATCATCCTGACTGTCTGTCCATTCTGCTAAACTATCAATGTCCTGTTTCAGTCAATTACTATCATCCTGACTGTCTGTCCATTCTGCTAAACTATCAATGTCCTGTTTCAGTCAATTACTATCATCCTGATTGTCTGTCCATTCTGCTAAACTATCAATGTCCTGTTTCAGTCAATTACTATCATCCTGACTGTCTGTCCATTCTGCTAAACTATCAATGTCCTGTTTCAGTCAATTACTATCCTCCTGACTGTCTGTCCATTCTGCTAAACTATCCATGTCCTGTTTCATTCAATTACTATCATCCTGACGGTCTGTCCATTCTGCTAAAATATCCATGTCCTGTTTCAGTCAATTACTATCATCCTGACTCTCTGTCCATTCTGCTAAACTATTCAAGTCCTGTTTCAGTCAATTACTATCATCCTGACTGTCTGTCCATTCTGCTAAACTATCAATGTCCTGTTTCAGTCAATTACTATCATCCTGACTGTCTGTCCATTCTGCTAAACTATCAATGTCCTGTTTCAGTCAATTACTATCATCCTGATTGTCTGTCCATTCTGCTAAACTATCAATGTCCTGTTTCAGTCAATTACTATCATCCTGACTGTCTGTCCATTCTGCTAACCTATCAATGTCCAGTTTCAGTCAATTACTATCATCCTGACTGTCTGTCCATTCTGCTAAACTATCCATGTCCTGTTTCAGTCAATTACTATCATCCTGACTCTCTGTCCATTCTGCTAAACTATCCAAGTCCTGTTTCAATCAATTACTATCATCCTGACTGTCTGTCCATTCTGCTAAATTATCAATGTCCTGTTTCAGTCAATTACTATCATCCTGACTCTCTGTCCATTCTGCTAAACTATCCATGTCCTGTTTCAGTCAATTACTATCATCCTGACTGTCTATCCATTCTGCTAACCTATCAATGTCCAGTTTCAGTCAATTACTATCATCCTGACTGTCTGTCCATTCTGCTAAACTATCAATGTCCTGTTTCAGTCAATTACTATCATCCTGACTGTCTGTCCATTCTGCTAAACTATCAATGTCCTGTTTCAGTCAATTACTATCATCCTGACTCTCTGTCCATTCTGCTAAACTATCCATGTCCTGTTTCATTCAATTACTATCATCCTGACTGTCTGTCGATTCTGCTAAACTATCCATGTCCTGTTTCAGTCAATTACTATCATCCTGACTGTCTGTACATTCTGCTAAATTATCAATGTCCTGTGTCAGTCAATTACTATCATCCTGACTCTCTGTCCATTCTGCTAAACTATCCATGTCCTGTTTCAGTCAATTACTATCATCCTGACTGTCTGTCCATTCTGCTAAACTATCCATGTCCTGTTTCATTCAATTACTATCATCCTGACTGTCTGTCCATTCTGCTAAACTATCCATGTCCTGTTTCAGTCAATTACTATCATCCTGACTCTCTGTCCATTCTGCTAAACTATTCAAGTCCTGTTTCAGTCAATTACTATCATCCTGACTGTCTGTCCATTCTGCTAAACTATCAATGTCCTGTTTCAGTCAATTACTATCATCCTGACTGTCTGTCCATTCTGCTAAACTATCAATGTCCTGTTTCAGTCAATTACTATCATCCTGATTGTCTGTCCATTCTGCTAAACTATCAATGTCCTGTTTCAGTCAATTACTATCATCCTGACTGTCTGTCCATTCTGCTAAACTATCAATGTCCTGTTTCAGTCAATTACTATCCTCCTGACTGTCTGTCCATTCTGCTAAACTATCCATGTCCTGTTTCATTCAATTACTATCATCCTGACTGTCTGTCCATTCTGCTAAAATATCCATGTCCTGTTTCAGTCAATTACTATCATCCTGACTCTCTGTCCATTCTGCTAAACTATTCAAGTCCTGTTTCAGTCAATTACTATCATCCTGACTGTCTGTCCATTCTGCTAAACTATCAATGTCCTGTTTCAGTCAATTACTATCATCCTGACTGTCTGTCCATTCTGCTAAACTATCAATGTCCTGTTTCAGTCAATTACTATCATCCTGATTGTCTGTCCATTCTGCTAATCTATCAATGTCCTGTTTCAGTCAATTACTATCATCCTGACTGTCTGTCCATTCTGCGAAACTATCAATGTCCTGTTTCAGTCAATTACTATCATTCTGACGCTCTGACCATTCTGCTAAATTATCAATGTCCTGTTTCAGTCAATTACTATCATTCAGACTGTCTGTCCATTCTGCTAAACTATCAATGTCCTGTTTCAGTCAATTACTATCATCCTGACTGTCTGTCCATTCTGCTAAACTATCAATGTCCTGTTTCAGTCAATTACTATCATCCTGATTGTCTGTCCATTCTGCTAAACTATCAATGTCCTGTTTCAGTCAATTACTATCATCCTGACTGTCTGTCCATTCTGCTAAACTATCAATGCCCTGTTTCAGTCAATTACTATCATCCTGACTCTCTGACCATTCTGCTAAATTATCAATGTCCTGTTTCAGTCTATTACTATCATCCAGACTGTCTGTCCATTCTGCTAAATTATCAATGTCCTGTTTCAGTCAATTACTATCATCCTGACTGTCTATCCATTCTGCTAAACTATCCATGTCCTGTTTCAGTCAATTACTATCATCCTGACTGTCTGTCCATTCTGCTAAACTATCCATGTCCTGTTTCAGTCAATTACTATCATCCTGATTGTCTGTCCATTCTGCTAAACTATCCATGTCCTGTTTCAGTCATTTACTATCATCCTGACTGTCTGTCCATTCTGCTAAACTATCAATGTCCAGTTTCAGTCAATTACTATCATCCTGACTGTCTGTCCATTCTGCTAAACTATCCATGTCCTGTTTCAGTCAATTACTATCATCCTCACTGTCTGTCCATTCTGCTAAACTATCCATGTCCTGTTTCATTCAATTACTATCATCCTGACTGTCTGTCCATTCTGCTAACCTATCAATGTCCAGTTTCAGTCAATTACTATCATCCTGACTGTCTGTCCATTCTGCTAAACTATCCATGTCCTGTTTCAGTCAATTACTATCATCCTGACTCTCTGTCCATTCTGCTAAACTATCCAATTCCTGTTTCAGTCAAATACTATCATCCTGACTGTCTGTCCATTCTGCTAAATTATCAATGTCCTGCTTCAGTCAATTACTATCATCCTGACTGTCTGTCCATTCTGCTAAACTATCCATGTCCTGCTTCAGTCAATTACTATCATCCTGACTGTCTGTCCATTCTGCTAACCTTTCAATGTCCAGTTTCAGTCAATTACTATCATCCTGACTGTCTGTCCATTCTGCTAAACTATCAATGTCCTGTTTCAGTCAATTACTATCATCCTGACTGTCTGTCCATTCTGCTAAACTATCAATGTCCTGTTTCAGTCAATTACTATCATCCTGATTGTCTGTCCATTCTGCTAAACTATCAATGTCCTGTTTCAGTCAATTACTGTCATCCTGACTGTCTGTCCATTCTGCTAAACTATCAATGTCCTGTTTCAGTCAATTACTATCATCCTGACTCTCTGACCATTCTGCTAAATTATCAATGTCCTGTTTCAGTCAATTACTATCATCCAGACTGTCTGTCCATTCTGCTAAACTATCAATGTCCTGTTTCAGTCAATCACTATCATCCTGACTGTCTGTTAATTCTGCTAAACTATCCATGTCCTGTTTCAGTCAATTACTATCATCCTGACTGTCTATCCATTCTGCTAAACTATTAATGTCCTGTTTCAGTCAATTACTATCATCCTGACTGTCCATCCATTCTGCTAAACAATCAATGTCCTGTTTCAGTCAATTACTATCATCCTGACTGTCTGTCCATTCTGCTAAACGATCCATGTCCTGTTTCAGTCAATTACTCTCATCCTGACTGTCTATCCATTCTGCTAAACTATCAATGTCCTGTTTCAGTCAATTACTATCATCCTGACTGTCGGTCCATTCTGCTAAACTATCCATGTCCTGTTTCAGTCATTTACTATCATCCTGACTGTCTGTCCATTCTGCTAAACTATCAATGTCCTGTTTCAGTCATTTACTATCATCCTGACTGTCTATCCATTCTGCTAAACTATCCATGTCCTGTTTCAGTCAATTACTATCATCCTGACTGTCTGTCCATTCTGCTAAACTATCCATGTCCTGTTTCAGTCAATTACTATCATCCTGACTGTCTGTCCATTCTGCTAAACTTTCCATGTCCTGTTTCAGTCATTTACTATCATCCTGACTGTCTGTCCATTCTGCTAACCTATCAATGTCCAGTTTCAGTCAATTACTATCATCCTGACTGTCTGTCCATTCTGCCAAACCATCCATGTCCTGTTTCAGTCAATTACTATCATCCTGACTCTCTGTCCATTCTGCTAAACTATCCATGTCCTGTTTCATTCAATTACTATCATCCTGTCTGTCTGTCCATTCTGCTACACTATCAATGTCCTGTTTCAGTCAATTACTGTCATCCTGACTGTCTATCCATTCTGCTAAACTATCCATGTCCTGTTTCACTCAATTACTATCATCCTGACTGTCTGTCCATTCTGCTAAACTATCCATGTCCTGTTTCAGTCAATTACTATCATCCTGATTGTCTGTCCATTCTGCTAAACTATCCATGTCCTGTTTCAGTCATTTACTATCATCCTGACTGTCTGTCCATTCTGCTAAACTATCAATGTCCAGTTTCAGTCAATTACTATCATCCTGACTGTCTGTCCATTCTGCTAAACTATCCATGTCCTGTTTCAGTCAATTACTATCATCCTGACTCTCTGTCCATTCTGCTAAACTATCCAAGTCCTGTTTCAGTCAAATACTATCATCCTGACTGTCTGTCCATTCTGCTAAATTATCAATGTCCTGCTTCAGTCAATTACTATCATCCTGACTGTCTGTCCATTCTGCTAAACTATCCATGTCCTGCTTCAGTCAATTACTATCATCCTGACTGTCTGTCCATTCTGCTAACCTTTCAATGTCCAGTTTCAGTCAATTACTATCATCCTGACTGTCTGTCCATTCTGCTAAACTATCAATGTCCTGTTTCAGTCAATTACTATCATCCTGACTGTCTGTCCATTCTGCTAAACTATCAATGTCCTGTTTCAGTCAATTACTATCATCCTGATTGTCTGTCCATTCTGCTAAACTATCAATGTCCTGTTTCAGTCAATTACTGTCATCCTGACTGTCTGTCCATTCTGCTAAACTATCAATGTCCTGTTTCAGTCAATTACTATCATCCTGACTCTCTGACCATTCTGCTAAATTATCAATGTCCTGTTTCAGTCAATTACTATCATCCAGACTGTCTGTCCATTCTGCTAAACTATCAATGTCCTGTTTCAGTCAATCACTATCATCCTGACTGTCTGTTCATTCTGCTAAACTATCCATGTCCTGTTTCAGTCAATTACTATCATCCTGACTGTCTATCCATTCTGCTAAACTATCAATGTCCTGTTTCAGTCAATTACTATCATCCTGACTGTCCATCCATTCTGCTAAACAATCAATGTCCTGTTTCAGTCAATTACTATCATCCTGACTGTCTGTCCATTCTGCTAAACGATCCATGTCCTGTTTCAGTCAATTACTCTCATCCTGACTGTCTATCCATTCTGCTAAACTATCAATGTCCTGTTTCAGTCAATTACTATCATCCTGACTGTCGGTCCATTCTGCTAAACTATCAATGTCCTGTTTCAGTCATTTACTATCATCCTGACTGTCTGTCCATTCTGCTAAACTATCAATGTCCTGTTTCAGTCATTTACTATCATCCTGACTGTCTATCCATTCTGCTAAACTATCCATGTCCTGTTTCAGTCAATTACTATCATCCTGACTGTCTGTCCATTCTGCTAAACTATCCATGTCCTGCTTCAGTCAATTACTATCATCCTGACTGTCTGTCCATTCTGCTAAACTTTCCATGTCCTGTTTCAGTCATTTACTATCATCCTGACTGTCTGTCCATTCTGCTAACCGATCAATGTCCAGTTTCAGTCAATTACTATCATCCTGACTGTCTGTCCATTCTGCCAAACCATCCATGTCCTGTTTCAGTCAATTACTATCATCCTGACTCTCTGTCCATTCTGCTAAACTATCCATGTCCTGTTTCATTCAATTACTATCATCCTGTCTGTCTGTCCATTCTGCTACACTATCAATGTCCTGTTTCAGTCAATTACTGTCATCCTGACTGTCTATCCATTCTGCTAAACTATCCATGTCCTGTTTCAGTCAATTACTATCATCCTGACTGTCTGTCCATTCTGCTAAACTATCCATGTCCTGTTTCAGTCAATTACTATCATCCTGATTGTCTGTCCATTCTGCTAAACTATCCATGTCCTGTTTCAGTCATTTACTATCATCCTGACTGTCTGTCCATTCTGCTAAACTATCAATGTCCAGTTTCAGTCAATTACTATCATCCTGACTGTCTGTCCATTCTGCTAAACTATCCATGTCCTGTTTCAGTCAATTACTATCATCCTGACTCTCTGTCCATTCTGCTAAACTATCCATGTCCTGTTTCATTCAATTACTATCATCCTGACTGTCTGTCCATTCTGCTAACCTATCAATGTCCAGTTTCAGTCAATTACTATCATCCTGACTGTCTGTCCATTCTGCTAAACTATCCATGTCCTGTTTCAGTCAATTACTATCATCCTGACTCTCTGTCCATTCTGCTAAACTATCCAAGTCCTGTTTCAGTCAAATACTATCATCCTGACTGTCTGTCCATTCTGCTAAATTATCAATGTCCTGCTTCAGTCAATTACTATCATCCTGACTGTCTGTCCATTCTGCTAAACTATCCATGTCCTGCTTCAGTCAATTACTATCATCCTGACTGTCTGTCCATTCTGCTAACCTTTCAATGTCCAGTTTCAGTCAATTACTATCATCCTGACTGTCTGTCCATTCTGCTAAACTATCAATGTCCTGTTTCAGTCAATTACTATCATCCTGACTGTCTGTCCATTCTGCTAAACTATCAATGTCCTGTTTCAGTCAATTACTATCATCCTGATTGTCTGTCCATTCTGCTAAACTATCAATGTCCTGTTTCAGTCAATTACTGTCATCCTGACTGTCTGTCCATTCTGCTAAACTATCAATGTCCTGTTTCAGTCAATTACTATCATCCTGACTCTCTGACCATTCTGCTAAATTATCAATGTCCTGTTTCAGTCAATTACTATCATCCAGACTGTCTGTCCATTCTGCTAAACTATCAATGTCCTGTTTCAGTCAATCACTATCATCCTGACTGTCTGTTCATTCTGCTAAACTATCCATGTCCTGTTTCAGTCAATTACTATCATCCTGACTGTCTATCCATTCTGCTAAACTATCAATGTCCTGTTTCAGTCAATTACTATCATCCTGACTGTCCATCCATTCTGCTAAACAATCAATGTCCTGTTTCAGTCAATTACTATCATCCTGACTGTCTGTCCATTCTGCTAAACGATCCATGTCCTGTTTCAGTCAATTACTCTCATCCTGACTGTCTATCCATTCTGCTAAACTATCAATGTCCTGTTTCAGTCAATTACTATCATCCTGACTGTCGGTCCATTCTGCTAAACTATCCATGTCCTGTTTCAGTCATTCACTATCATCCTGACTGTCTGTCCATTCTGCTAAACTATCAATGTCCTGTTTCAGTCATTTACTATCATCCTGACTGTCTATCCATTCTGCTAAACTATCCATGTCCTGTTTCAGTCAATTACTATCATCCTGACTGTCTGTCCATTCTGCTAAACTATCCACGTCCTGTTTCAGTCAATTACTATCATCCTGACTGTCTGTCCATTCTGCTAAACTTTCCATGTCCTGTTTCAGTCATTTACTATCATCCTGACTGTCTGTCCATTCTGCTAACCTATCAATGTCCAGTTTCAGTCAATTACTATCATCCTGACTGTCTGTCCATTCTGCCAAACCATCCATGTCCTGTTTCAGTCAATTACTATCATCCTGACTCTCTGTCCATTCTGCTAAACTATCCATGTCCTGTTTCATTCAATTACTATCATCCTGTCTGTCTGTCCATTCTGCTACACTATCAATGTCCTGTTTCAGTCAATTACTGTCATCCTGACTGTCTGTCCATTCTGCTAAAATATCCATGTCCTGTTTCAGTCAATTACTATCATCCTGATCCTCTGTCCATTCTGCTAAACTGTCAATGTCCTGTTTCAGTCAATTACTATCATCCTGACTGTCTGTCCATTCTGCTAACCTATCAATGTCCAGTTTCAGTCAATTACTATCATCCTGACTGTCTGTCCATTCTGCTAAACTATCCATGTCCTGTTTCAGTCAATTACTATCATCCTGACTCTCTGTCCATTCTGCTAGACTATCCAAGTCCTGTTTCAGTCAATTACTATCATCCTGACTGTCTGTCCATTCTGCTAAATTATCAATGTCCTGTTTCAGTCAATTACTATCATCCTGACTCTCTGTCCATTCTGCTAAACTATCCATGTCCTGTTTCAGTCAATTACTATCATCCTGAATGTCTGTCCATTCTGCTAACCTATCAATGTCCAGTTTCAGTCAATTACTATCATCCTGACTGTCTGTCCATTCTGCTAAACTATCAATGTCCTGTTTCAGTCAATTACTATCATCCTGACTGTCTGTCCATTCTGCTAAACTATCAATGTCCTGTTTCAGTCAATTACTATCATCCTGACTCTCTGTCCATTCTGATAAACTATCCATGTCCTGTTTCATTCAATTACTATCATCCTGACTGTCTGTCCATTCTGCTAAACTATCCATGTCCTGTTTCATTCAATTACTATCATCCTGACTGTCTGTCCATTCTGCTAAATTATCAATGTCCTGTTTCATTCAATTACTGTCATCCTGATCCTCTGTCCATTCTGCTAAACTGTCAATGTCCTGTTTCAGTCAATTACTATCATCCTGACTGTCTGTCCATTCTGCTAACCTATCAATGTCCAGTTTCAGTCAATTACTATCATCCTGACTGTCTGTCCAATCTACTAACCTATCAATGTCCAGTTTCAGTCAATTACTATCATCCTGACTGTCTGTCCATTCTGCTAAACTATCAATGTCCTGTTTCAGTCAATTACTATCATCCTGACTGTCTGTCCATTCTGCCAAACCATCCATGTCCTGTTTCAGTCAATTACTATCATCCTGACTCTCTGTCCATTCTGCTAAACTATCAATGTCCTGTTTCAGTCAATTACTGTCATCCTGACTGTCTGTCCATTCTGCTAAAATATCCATGTCCTGTTTCAGTCAATTACTATCATCCTGATCCTCTGTCCATTCTGCTAAACTGTCAATGTCCTGTTTCAGTCAATTACTATCATCCTGACTGTCTGTCCATTCTGCTAACCTATCAATGTCCAGTTTCAGTCAATTACTATCATCCTGACTGTCTGTCCATTCTGCTAAACTATCCATGTCCTGTTTCATTCAATTACTATCATCCTGACTGTCTGTCCATTCTGCTAACCTATCAATGTCCAGTTTCAGTCAATTACTATCATCCTGACTGTCTGTCCATTCTGCTAAACTATCCATGTCCTGTTTCAGTCAATTACTATCATCCTGACTCTCTGTCCATTCTGCAAAACTATCCAAGTCCTGTTTCAGTCAAATACTATCATCCTGACTGTCTGTCCATTCTGCTAAATTATCAATGTCCTGCTTCAGTCAATTACTATCATCCTGACTGTCTGTCCATTCTGCTAAACTATCCATGTCCTGCTTCAGTCAATTACTATCATCCTGACTGTCTGTCCATTCTGCTAACCTTTCAATGTCCAGTTTCAGTCAATTACTATCATCCTGACTCTCTGTCCATTCTGCTAAACTATCCAAGTCCTGTTTCAGTCAAATACTATCATCCTGACTGTCTGTCCATTCTGCTAAACTATCCATGTCCTGCTTCAGTCAATTACTATCATCCTGGCTGTCTGTCCATTCTGCCAAACCATCCATGTCCTGTTTCAGTCAATTACTATCATCCTGACTCTCTGTCCATTCTGCTAAACTATCCATGTCCTGTTTCATTCAATTACTATCATCCTGTCTGTCTGTCCATTCTGCTACACTATCAATGTCCTGTTTCAGTCAATTACTGTCATCCTGACTGTCTGTCCATTCTGCTAAAATATCCATGTCCTGTTTCAGTCAATTACTATCATCCTGATCCTCTGTCCATTCTGCTAAACTGTCAATGTCCTGTTTCAGTCAATTACTATCATCCTGACTGTCTGTCCATTCTGCTAACCTATCAATGTCCAGTTTCAGTCAATTACTATCATCCTGACTGTCTGTCCATTCTGCTAAACTATCCATGTCCTGTTTCAGTCAATTACTATCATCCTGACTCTCTGTCCATTCTGCTAAACTATCCAAGTCCTGTTTCAGTCAATTACTATCATCCTGACTGTCTGTCCATTCTGCTAAATTATCAATGTCCTGTTTCAGTCAATTACTATCATCCTGACTCTCTGTCCATTCTGCTAAACTATCCATGTCCTGTTTCAGTCAATTACTATCATCCTGAATGTCTGTCCATTCTGCTAACCTATCAATGTCCAGTTTCAGTCAATTACTATCATCCTGAATGTCTGTCCATTCTGCTAAACTATCAAAGTCCTGTTTCAGTCAATTACTATCATCCTCACTGTCTGTCCATTCTGCTAAACTATCAATGTCCTGTTTCAGTCAATTACTATCATCCTGACTCTCTGTCCATTCTGATAAACTATCCATGTCCTGTTTCATTCAATTACTATCATCCTGACTGTCTGTACATTCTGCTAAACTATCCATGTCCTGTTTCAGTCAATTACTATCATCCTGACTGTCTGTCCATTCTGCTAAATTATCAATGTCCTGTTTCATTCAATTACTGTCATCCTGATCCTCTGTCCATTCTGCTAAACTGTCAATGTCCTGTTTCAGTCAATTACTATCATCCTGACTGTCTGTCCATTCTGCTAACCTATCAATGTCCAGTTTCAGTCAATTACTATCATCCTGACTGTCTGTCCATTCTACTAACCTATCAATGTCCAGTTTCAGTCAATTACTATCATCCTGACTGTCTGTCCATTCTGCTAAACTATCAATGTCCTGTTTCAGTCAATTACTATCATCCTGACTGTCTGTCCATTCTGCCAAACCATCCATGTCCTGTTTCAGTCAATTACTATCATCCTGACTCTCTGTCCATTCTGCTAAACTATCAATGTCCTGTTTCAGTCAATTACTGTCATCCTGACTGTCTGTCCATTCTGCTAAAATATCCATGTCCTGTTTCAGTCAATTACTATCATCCTGATCCTCTGTCCATTCTGCTAAACTGTCAATGTCCTGTTTCAGTCAATTACTATCATCCTGACTGTCTGTCCATTCTGCTAACCTATCAATGTCCAGTTTCAGTCAATTACTATCATCCTGACTGTCTGTCCATTCTGCTAAACTATCCATGTCCTGTTTCAGTCAATTACTATCATCCTGACTCTCTGTCCATTCTGCTAAACTATCCAAGTCCTGTTTCAGTCAATTACTATCATCCTGACTGTCTGTCCATTCTGCTAAATTATCAATGTCCTGTTTCAGTCAATTACTATCATCCTGACTGTCTGTCCATTCTGCTAAATTATCAATGTCCTGTTTCAGTCAATTACTAACATCCTGACTCTCTGTCCATTCTGCTAAACTATCCAAGTCCTGTTTCAGTCAATTACTATCATCCTGACTGTCTGTCCATTCTGCTAACCTATCAATGTCCAGTTTCAGTCAATTACTATCATCCTGACTGTCTGTCCATTCTGCTAAACTATCAATGTCCTGTTTCAGTCAATTACTATCATCCTGACTGTCTGTCCATTCTGCTAAACTATCCATGTCCTGTTTCAGTCAATTACTATCATCCTGACTGTCTGTCCATTCTGCTAAACTATCAATGTCCTGTTTCAGTCAATTACTATCATCCTGACTCTCTGTCCATTCTGCTAAACTATCCATGTCCTGTTTCATTCAATTACTATCATCCTGACTGTCTGTCCATTCTGCTAAACTATCCATGTCCTGTTTCAGTCAATTACTATCATCCTGACTGTCTGTCCATTCTGCTAAATTATCCATGTCCTGTTTCATTCAATTACTATCATCCTGACTGTCAGTCCATTCTGCTAAACTATCAATGTCCTGTTTCAGTCAATTACTATCATCCTGACTGTCTGTCCATTCTGCTAAATTATCAATGTCCTGTGTCAGTCAATTACTATCATCCTGACTCTCTGTCCATTCTGCTAAACTATCCATGTCCTGTTTCAGTCAATTACTATCATCCTGACTGTCTGTCCATTCTGCTAAACTATCCATGTCCTGTTTCATTCAATTACTATCATCCTGACTGTCTGTCCATTCTGCTAAACTATCCATGTCCTGTTTCAGTCAATTACTATCATCCTGACTCTCTGTCCATTCTGCTAAACTATTCAAGTCCTGTTTCAGTCAATTACTATCATCCTGACTGTCTGTCCATTCTGCAAAACTATCAATGTCCTGTTTCAGTCAATTAGTATCATCCTGACTGTCTGTCCATTCTGCTAAACTATCAATGGCCTGTTTCAGTCAATTACTATCATCCTGATTGTCTGTCCATTCTGCTAAACTATCAATGTCCTGTTTCAGTCAATTACTATCATCCTGACTGTCTGTCCATTCTGCTAAACTATCAATGTCCTGTTTCAGTCAATTACTATCATCCTGACTGTCTGTCCATTCTGCTAAACTATCCATGTCCTGTTTCATTCAATTACTATCATCCTGACTGTCTGTCCATTCTGCTAAACTATCCATGTCCTGTTTCAGTCAATTACTATCATCCTGACTCTCTGTCCATTCTGCTAAACTATCCAAGTCCTGTTTCAGTCAATTACTATCATCCTGACTGTCTGTCCATTCTGCTAAATTATCAATGTCCTGTTTCAGTCAATTACTATCATCCTGACTGTCTGTCCATTCTGCTAAATTATCAATGTCCTGTTTCAGTCAATTACTAACATCCTGACTCTCTGTCCATTCTGCTAAACTATCCAAGTCCTGTTTCAGTCAATTACTATCATCCTGACTGTCTGTCCATTCTGCTAACCTATCAATGTCCAGTTTCAGTCAATTACTATCATCCTGACTGTCTGTCCATTCTGCTAAACTATCAATGTCCTGTTTCAGTCAATTACTATCATCCTGACTGTCGGTCCATTCTGCTAAACTATCCATGTCCTGTTTCAGTCAATTACTATCATCCTGACTGTCTGTCCATTCTGCTAAACTATCAATGTCCTGTTTCAGTCAATTACTATCATCCTGACTCTCTGTCCATTCTGCTAAACTATCCATGTCCTGTTTCATTCAATTACTATCATCCTGACTGTCTGTCCATTCTGCTAAACTATCCATGTCCTGTTTCAGTCAATTACTATCATCCTGACTGTCTGTCCATTCTGCTAAATTATCCATGTCCTGTTTCATTCAATTACTATCATCCTGACTGTCAGTCCATTCTGCTAAACTATCAATGTCCTGTTTCAGTCAATTACTATCATCCTGACTGTCTGTCCATTCTGCTAAATTATCAATGTCCTGTGTCAGTCAATTACTATCATCCTGACTCTCTGTCCATTCTGCTAAACTATCCATGTCCTGTTTCAGTCAATTACTATCATCCTGACTGTCTGTCCATTCTGCTAAACTATCCATGTCCTGTTTCATTCAATTACTATCATCCTGACTGTCTGTCCATTCTGCTAAACTATCCATGTCCTGTTTCAGTCAATTACTATCATCCTGACTCTCTGTCCATTCTGCTAAACTATTCAAGTCCTGTTTCAGTCAATTACTATCATCCTGACTGTCTGTCCATTCTGCTAAACTATCAATGTCCTGTTTCAGTCAATTAGTATCATCCTGACTGTCTGTCCATTCTGCTAAACTATCAATGTCCTGTTTCAGTCAATTACTATCATCCTGATTGTCTGTCCATTCTGCTAAACTATCAATGTCCTGTTTCAGTCAATTACTATCATCCTGACTGTCTGTCCATTCTGCTAAACTATCAATGTCCTGTTTCAGTCAATTACTATCATCCTGACTGTCTGTCCATTCTGCTAATCTATCCATGTCCTGTTTCATTCAATTACTATCATCCTGACTGTCTGTCCATTCTGCTAAACTATCCATGTCCTCTTTCAGTCAATTACTATCATCCTGACTCTCTGTCCATTCTGCTAAACTATTCAAGTCCTGTTTCAGTCAATTACTATCATCCTGACTGTCTGTCCATTCTGCTAAACTATCAATGCGTGTTTCAGTCAATTACTATCATCCTGACTGTCTGTCCATTCTGCTAAACTATCAATGTCCTGTTTCAGTCAATTACTATCATCCTGACTGTCTGTCCATTCTGCTAAATTATCAATGTCCTGTGTCAGTCAATTACTATCATACTGACTCTCTGTCCATTCTGCTAAACTATCCATGTCCTGTTTCAGTCAATTACTATCATCCTGACTGTCTGTCCATTCTGCTAAACTATCCATGTCCTGTTTCATTCAATTACTATCATCCTGACTGTCTGTCCATTCTGCTAAACTATCCATGTCCTGTTTCAGTCAATTACTATCATCCTGACTCTCTGTCCATTCTGCTACACTATTCAAGTCCTGTTTCAGTCAATTACTATCATCCTGACTGTCTGTCCATTCTGCTAAACTATCAATGTCCTGTTTCAGTCAATTAGTATCATCCTGACTGTCTGTCCATTCTGCTAAACTATCAATGTCCTGTTTCAGTCAATTACTATCATCCTGATTGTCTGTCCATTCTGCTAAACTATCAATGTCCTGTTTCAGTCAATTACTATAATCCTGACTGTCTGTCCATTCTGCTAAACTATCAATGTCCTGTTTCAGTCAATTACTATCATCCTGACTGTCTGTCCATTCTGCTAATCTATCCATGTCCTGTTTCCTTCAATTACTATCATCCTGACTGTCTGTCCATTCTGCTAAACTATCAATGTCCTGTTTCAGTCAATTACTATCATCCTGACTCTCTGTCCATTCTGCTAAACTATTCAAGTCCTGTTTCAGTCAATTACTATCATCCTGACTGTCTGTCCATTCTGCTAAACTATCAATGCGTGTTTCAGTCAATTACTATCATCCTGACTGTCTGTCCATTCTGCTAAACTATCAATGTCCTGTTTCAGTCAATTACTATCATCCTGACTGTCTGTCCATTCTGCTAAACTATCAATGTCCTGTTTCAGTCAATTACTATCATCCTGATCCTCTGTCCATTCTGCTAAACTGTCAATGTCCTGTTTCAGTCAATTACTATCATCCTGACTGTCTGTCCATTCTGCTAACCTATCAATGTCCAGTTTCAGTCAATTACTATCATCCTGACTGTCTGTCCATTCTGCTAAACTATCCATGTCCTGTTTCAGTCAATTACTATCATCCTGACTCTCTGTCCATTCTGCTAAACTATCCAAGTCCTGTTTCAGTCAATTACTATCATCCTGACTGTCTGTCCATTCTGCAAAATTATCAATGTCCTGTTTCAGTCAATTACTATCATCCTGACTGTCTGTCCATTCTGCTAAATTATCAATGTCCTGTTTCAGTCAATTACTAACATCCTGACTCTCTGTCCATTCTGCTAAACTATCCAAGTCCTGTTTCAGTCAATTACTATCATCCTGACTGTCTGTCCATTCTGCTAACCTATCAATGTCCAGTTTCAGTCAATTACTATCATCCTGACAGTCTGTCCATTCTGCTAAACTATCAATGTCCTGTTTCAGTCAATTACTATCATCCTGACTGTCTGTCCATTCTGCTAAACTATCCATGTCCTGTTTCAGTCAATTACTATCATCCTGATTGTCTGTCCATTCTGCTAAACTATCAATGTCCTGTTTCAGTCAATTACTATCATGCTGACTGTCTGTCCATTCTGCTAAACTATCAATGCCCTGTTTCAGTCAATTACTATCATCCTGACTCTCTGACCATTCTGCTAAATTATCAATGTCCTGTTTCAGTCAATTACTATCATCCAGACTGTCTGTCCATTCTGCTAAATTATCAATGTCCTGTTTCAGTCAATTACTATCATCCTGACTGTCTATCCATTCTGTTAAACTATCCATGTCCTGTTTCAGTCAATTACTATCATCCGGACTGTCTGTCCATTCTGCTAAACTATCAATGTCCTGTTTCAGTCAATTACTATCATCCTGACTGGCTATCCATTCTGCTAAACTATCCATGTCCTGTTTCAGTCAATTACTATCATCCCGACTGTCTGTCCATTCTGCTAAACTATCAATGTCCTGTTTCAGTCAATTACTATCATCCTGACTGTCTGTCCATTCTGCTAAACTATCAATGTCCTGTTTCAGTCAATTACTATCATCCGGACTGTCTGTCCATTCTGCTAAACTATCAATGTCCTGTTTCAGTCAATTACTATCATCCTGACTGGCTATCCATTCTGCTAAACTATCCATGTCCTGTTTCAGTCAATTACTATCATCCCGACTGTCTGTCCATTCTGCTAAACTATCCATGTCCCGTTTCAGTCAATTACTATCATCCTGACTGTCTATCCATTCTGCTAAACTATCAATGTCCTGTTTCAGTCAATTACTATCATCCTGACTGTCTATCCATTCTGCTAAACTATCAATGTCCTGTTTCAGTCAATTACTATCATCCTGACTGTGTGTCCATTCTGCTAACCTATCAATGTCCTGTTTCAGTCAATTACTATCATCCTGACTGTCTGTCCATTCTGCTAAACTATCCATGTCCTGTTTCAGTCAATTACTATCATCCTGACTGTCCATTCTGCTAACATATCAATGTCCTGTTTCATTCAATTACTATCATGCTGACTGTCTGTCCATTCTGCTAAACTATCCATGTCCTGTTTCAGTCAATTACTATCATCCTGACTGTCTGTCCATTCTGCTAAACTATCAATGTCCTGTTTCAGTCAATTACTATCATCCTGACTCTCTGTCCATTCTGCTAAACTATCCATGTCCTGTTTCAGTCAATTATTATCATCCTGACTCTCTGTCCATTCTGCTAAACTATCAATGTCCTGTTTCAGTCAATTACTATCATCCTGACTGTCTGTCCATTCTGCTAAACTATCAATGTCCTGTTTCAGTCAATTACTATCATCCTGACTGTCTGTCCATTCTGCTAAACTATCCATGTCCAGTTTCAGTCAATTATTATCATCCTGACTCTCTGTCCATTCTGCTAAACTATCAATGACCTGTTTCAGTCAATTACTATCATCCTGACTCTCTGTCCATTCTGCTAAACTATCAATGTCCTGTTTCAGTCAATTACTATCATCCTGACTCTCTGTCCATTCTGCTAAACTATCCATGTCCTGTTTCAGTCAATTATTATCATCCTGACTCTCTGTCCATTCTGCTAACCTATCAATGTCCTGTTTCAGTCAATTACTATCATCCTGACTCTCTGTCCATTCTGCTAAACTATCAATGTCCTGTTTCAGTCAATTATTATCATCCTGACTCTCTGTCCATTCTGCTAAACTATCAATGACCTGTTTCAGTCAATTACTATCATCCTGACTCTCTGTCCATTCTGCTAACCTATCAATGTCCTGTTTCAGTCAATTACTATCATCCTGACTCTCTGTCCATTCTGCTAAACTATCAATGTCCTGTTTCAGTCAATTACTATCATCCTGACTCTCTGTCCATTCTGCTAAACTATCAATGACCTGTTTCAGTCAATTACTATCATCCTGACTCTCTGTCCATTCTGCTAAACTATCAATGTCCTGTTTCAGTCAATTACTATCATCCTGACTCTCTGTCCATTCTGCTAACCTATCAATGTCCTGTTTCAGTCAATTAATATCATCCTGACTCTCTGTCCATTCTGCTAAACTATCAATGTCCTGTTTCAGTCAATTACTATCATCCTGACTCTCTGTCCATTCTGCTAAACTATCCATGTCCTGTTTCAGTCAATTATTATCATCCTGACTCTCTGTCCATTCTGCTAACCTATCAATGTCCTGTTTCAGTCAATTACTATCATCCTGACTCTCTGTCCATTCTGCTAAACTATCAATGTCCTGTTTCAGTCATTTACTATCATGCTGACTGTCTGTCCATTCTGCTAAACTATCCATGTCCTGTTTCAGTCAATTATTATCATCCTGACTGTCTGTCCATTCTGCTAAACTATCCATGTCCTGTTTCAGTCATTTACTATCATCCTGACTGTCTGTCCATTCTGCTAAACTATCCATGTCCAGTTTCAGTCAATTACTATCATCCTGACTGTCTATCCATTCTGCTAAACTATCAATGTCCTGTTTCAGTCAATTACTATCATCCTGACTCTCTGTCCATTCTGCTAAACTATCCAAGTCCTGTTTCAGTCAATTACTATCATCCTGACTGTCTGTCCATTCTGCTAAATTATCAATGTCCTGTTTCAGTCAATTACTATCATCCTGACTCTCTGTCCATTCTGCTAAACTATCCATGTCCTGTTTCAGTCAATTACTATCATCCTGACTGTCTGTCCATTCTGCTAACCTATCAATGTCCAGTTTCAGACAATTATTATCATCCTGACTCTCTGTCCATTCTGCTAAACTATCAATGTCCTGTTTCAGTCAATTATTATCATCCTGACTCTCTGTCCATTCTGCTAAACTATCAATGACCTGTTTCAGTCAATTACTATCATCCTGACTGTCTGTCCATTCTGCTAAACTATCAATGTCCTGTTTCAGTCAATTACTATCATCCTGACTCTCTGTCCATTCTGCTAAACTATCCATGTCCTGTTTCAGTCAATTATTATCATCCTGACTCTCTGTCCATTCTGCTAACCTATCAATGTCCTGTTTCAGTCAATTACTATCATCCTGACTCTCTGTCCATTCTGCTAAACTATCAATGTCCTGTTTCAGTCAATTACTATCATCCTGACTGTCTGTCCATTATGCTAAACTATCAATGTCCTGTTTCAGTCAATGACTATCATCCTGACTGTGTGTCCATTCTGCTAACCTATCAATGTCCTGTTTCAGTCAATTACTATCATCCTGACTGTCTGTCCATTCTGCTAAACTATCCATGTCCTGCTTCAGTCAATTACTATCATCCTGACTGTCTATCCATTCTGCTAAACTATCCATTTCCTGTTTCAGTCAATTACTATCATCCTGACTGTCTATCCATTCTGCTAAACTATCAATGCCTGTTTCAGTCAATTACTATCATCCTGACTGTCTGTCCATTCTGCTAAACTATCCATGTCCTGCTTCAGTCAATTACTATCATCCTGACTGTCTATCCATTCTGCTAAACTATCCATGTCCTGTTTCAGTCAATTACTATCATCCTGACTGTCTGTCCATTCTGCTAAACTATCAATGTCCTGTTTCAGTCAATTACTATCATCCTGACTGTCTGTCCATTCTGCTAAACTATCCATGTCCAGTTTCAGTCAATTATTATCATCCTGACTCTCTGTCCATTCTGCTAAACTATCAATGACCTGTTTCAGTCAATTACTATCATCCTGACTGTCTGTCCATTCTGCTAAACTATCAATGTCCTGTTGCAGTCAATTACTATCATCCTGACTGTCTGTCCATTCTGCTAAACTATCAATGTCCTGTTTCAGTCATTTACTATCATCCTGACTGTCTGTCCATTCTGCTAAACTATCCATGTCCTGTTTCAGTCAATTACTATCATCCTGACTGTCTATCCATTCTGCTAAACTATCCATGTCCTGTTTCAGTCAATTACTATCATCCTGACTGTCTATCCATTCTGCTAAACTATCAATGTCCTGTTTCAGTCAATTACTATCATCCTGACTCTCTGTCCATTCTGCTAAACTATCCATGTCCTGTTTCATTCAATTACTTTCATCCTGACTGTCTGTCCATTCTGCTAACCTATCAATGTCCAGTTTCAGTCAATTACTATCATCCTGACTGTCTGTCCATTCTGCTAAACTATCCATGTCCTGTTTCAGTCAATTACTATCATCCTGAATCTCTGTCCATTCTGCTAAACTATCCATGTCCTGTTTCAGTCAATTACTATCATCCTGACTGTCTGTCCATTCTGCTAAATTATCAATGTCCTGTTTCAGTCAATTACTATCATCCTGACTCTCTGTCCATTCTGCTAAACTATCCATGTCCTGTTTCAGTCAATTACTATCATACTGACTGTCTGTCCATTCTGCTAACCTATCAATGTCCAGTTTCAGACAATTACTATCATCCTGACTGTCTGTCCATTCTGCTAAACTATCCATGTCCTGTTTCAGTCAATTATTATCATCCTGACTGTCTGTGCATTCTGCTAAACTATCCATGTCCTGTTTCATTCATTTACTATCATCCTGACTGTCTGTCCATTCTGCTAAACTATCCATGTCCTGTTTCAGTCAATTAATATCATCCTGACTGTCTGTCCATTCTGCTAAACTATCCATGTCCTGTTTCAGTCATTTACTATCATCCCGACTGTCTGTCCATTCTGCTAAATTATCAATGTCCTGTTTCAGTCAATTACTATCATCCTGACTGTCTGTCCATTCTGCTAAACTATCAATGTCCTGTTTCAGTCAATGACTATCATCCTGACTGTGTGTCCATTCTGCTAACCTATCAATGTCCTGTTTCAGTCAATTACTATCATCCTGACTGTCTGTCCATTCTGCTAAACTATCCATGTCCTGCTTCAGTCAATTACTATCATCCTGACTGTCTATCCATTCTGCTAAACTATCCATTTCCTGTTTCAGTCAATTACTATCATCCTGACTGTCTATCCATTCTGCTAAACTATCAATGCCTGTTTCAGTCAATTACTATCATTCTGACTGTCTGTCCATTCTGCTAAACTATCCATGTCCTGCTTCAGTCAATTACTATCATCCTGACTGTCTATCCATTCTGCTAAACTATCCATGTCCTGTTTCAGTCAATTACTATCATCCTGACTGTCTGTCCATTCTGCTAAACTATCAATGTCCTGTTTCAGTCAATTACTATCATCCTGACTGTCTGTCCATTCTGCTAAACTATCAATGTCCTGTTTCAGTCAATTACTATCATCCTGACTGTCTATCCATTCTGCTAAACTATCAATGTCCTGTTTCAGTCAATTACTATCATCCTGACTGTCTGTCCATTCTGCTAAACTATCAATGTCCTGTTGCAGTCAATTACTATCATCCTGACTGTCTGTCCATTCTGCTAAACTATCAATGTCCTGTTTCAGTCAATTACTATCATCCTGACTCTCTGTCCATTCTGCTAAACTATCCAAGTCCTGTTTCAGTCAATTACTATCATCCTGACTGTCTATCCATTCTGCTAAACTATCAATGTCCTGTTTCAGTCAATTACTATCATCCTGACTCTCTGTCCATTCTGCTAAACTATCCAAGTCCTGTTTCAGTCAATTACTATCATCCTGACTGTCTGTCCATTCTGCTAAATTATCAATGTCCTGTTTCAGTCAAATACTATCATCCTGACTCTCTGTCCATTCTGCTAAACTATCCATGTCCTGTTTCAGTCAATTACTATCATCCTGACTGTCTGTCCATTCTGCTAACCTATCAATGTCCAGTTTCAGACAATTATTATCATCCTGACTCTCTGTCCATTCTGCTAAACTATCAATGTCCTGTTTCAGCCAATTATTATCATCCTGACTCTCTGTCCATTCTGCTAAACTATCAATGACCTGTTTCAGTCAATTACTATCATCCTGACTGTCTGTCCATTCTGCTAAACTATCAATGTCCTGTTTCAGTCAATTACTATCATCCTGACTCTCTGTCCATTCTGCTAAACTATCCATGTCCTGTTTCAGTCAATTATTATCATCCTGACTCTCTGTCCATTCTGCTAACCTATCAATGTCCTGTTTCAGTCAATTACTATCATCCTGACTCTCTGTCCATTCTGCTAAACTATCAATGTCCTGTTTCAGTCAATTACTATCATCCTGACTGTCTGTCCATTCTGCTAAATTATCAATGTCCTGTTTCAGTCAATTACTATCATCCTGACTCTCTGTCCATTCTGCTAAACTATCCATGTCCTGTTTCAGTCAATTACTATCATCCTGACTGTCTGTCCATTCTGCTAACCTATCAATGTCCAGTTTCAGACAATTATTATCATCCTGACTCTCTGTCCATTCTGCTAAACTATCAATGTCCTGTTTCAGTCAATTATTATCATCCTGACTCTCTGTCCATTCTGCTAAACTATCAATGACCTGTTTCAGTCAATTACTATCATCCTGACTGTCTGTCCATTCTGCTAAACTATCAATGTCCTGTTTCAGTCAATTACTATCATCCTGACTCTCTGTCCATTCTGCTAAACTATCCATGTCCTGTTTCAGTCAATTATTATCATCCTGACTCTCTGTCCATTCTGCTAACCTATCAATGTCCTGTTTCAGTCAATTACTATCATCCTGACTCTCTGTCCATTCTGCTAAACTATCAATGTCCTGTTTCAGTCAATTACTATCATCCTGACTGTCTATCCATTCTGCTAAACTATCCATTTCCTGTTTCAGTCAATTACTATCATTCCGACTGTCTATCCATTCTGCTAAACTATCAATGCCTGTTTCAGTCAATTACTATCATCCTGACTGTCTGTCCATTCTGCTAAACTATCCATGTCCTGCTTCAGTCAATTACTATCATCCTGACTGTCTATCCATTCTGCTAAACTATCCATGTCCTGTTTCAGTCAATTACTATCATCCTGACTGTCTGTCCATTCTGCTAAACTATCAATGTCCTGTTTCAGTCAATTACTATCATCCTGACTGTCTGTCCATTCTGCTAAACTATCCATGTCCAGTTTCAGTCAATTATTATCATCCTGACTCTCTGTCCATTCTGCTAAACTATCAATGACCTGTTTCAGTCACTTACTATCATCCTGACTGTCTGTCCATTCTGCTAAACTATCAATGTCCTGTTTCAGTCATTTACTATCATCCTGACTGTCTGTCCATTCTGCTAAACTATCCATGTCCTGTTTCAGTCAATTACTATCATCCTGACTGTCTATCCATTCTGCTAAACTATCCATGTCCTGTTTCAGTCAATTACTATCATCCTGACTGTCTATCCATTCTGCTAAACTATCAATGTCCTGTTTCAGTCAATTACTATCATCCTGACTCTCTGTCCATTCTGCTAAACTATCCATGTCCTGTTTCATTCAATTACTTTCATCCTGACTGTCTGTCCATTCTGCTAACCTATCAATGTCCAGTTTCAGTCAATTACTATCATCCTGACTGTCTGTCCATTCTGCTAAACTATCCATGTCCTGTTTCAGTCAATTACTATCATCCTGAATCTCTGTCCATTCTGCTAAACTATCCATGTCCTGTTTCAGTCAATTACTATCATCCTGACTGTCTGTCCATTCTGCTAAATTATCAATGTCCTGTTTCAGTCAATTACTATCATCCTGACTCTCTGTCCATTCTGCTAAACTATCCATGTCCTGTTTCAGTCAATTACTATCATACTGACTGTCTGTCCATTCTGCTAACCTATCAATGTCCAGTTTCAGACAATTACTATCATCCTGACTGTCTGTCCATTCTGCTAAACTATCCATGTCCTGTTTCAGTCAATTACTATCATCCTGACTGTCTATCCATTCTGCTAAACTATCAATGTCCTGTTTCAGTCAATTACTATCATCCTGACTCTCTGTCCATTCTGCTAAACTATCCAAGTCCTGTTTCAGTCAATTACTATCATCCTGACTGTCTGTCCATTCTGCTAAATTATCAATGTCCTGTTTCAGTCAAATACTATCATCCTGACTCTCTGTCCATTCTGCTAAACTATCCATGTCCTGTTTCAGTCAATTACTATCATCCTGACTGTCTGTCCATTCTGCTAACCTATCAATGTCCAGTTTCAGACAATTATTATCATCCTGACTCTCTGTCCATTCTGCTAAACTATCAATGTCCTGTTTCAGCCAATTATTATCATCCTGACTCTCTGTCCATTCTGCTAAACTATCAATGACCTGTTTCAGTCAATTACTATCATCCTGACTGTCTGTCCATTCTGCTAAACTATCAATGTCCTGTTTCAGTCAATTACTATCATCCTGACTCTCTGTCCATTCTGCTAAACTATCCATGTCCTGTTTCAGTCAATTATTATCATCCTGACTCTCTGTCCATTCTGCTAACCTATCAATGTCCTGTTTCAGTCAATTACTATCATCCTGACTCTCTGTCCATTCTGCTAAACTATCAATGTCCTGTTTCAGTCAATTACTATCATCCTGACTGTCTGTCCATTCTGCTAAATTATCAATGTCCTGTTTCAGTCAATTACTATCATCCTGACTCTCTGTCCATTCTGCTAAACTATCCATGTCCTGTTTCAGTCAATTACTATCATCCTGACTGTCTGTCCATTCTGCTAACCTATCAATGTCCAGTTTCAGACAATTATTATCATCCTGACTCTCTGTCCATTCTGCTAAACTATCAATGTCCTGTTTCAGTCAATTATTATCATCCTGACTCTCTGTCCATTCTGCTAAACTATCAATGACCTGTTTCAGTCAATTACTATCATCCTGACTGTCTGTCCATTCTGCTAAACTATCAATGTCCTGTTTCAGTCAATTACTATCATCCTGACTCTCTGTCCATTCTGCTAAACTATCCATGTCCTGTTTCAGTCAATTATTATCATCCTGACTCTCTGTCCATTCTGCTAACCTATCAATGTCCTGTTTCAGTCAATTACTATCATCCTGACTCTCTGTCCATTCTGCTAAACTATCAATGTCCTGTTTCAGTCAATTACTATCATCCTGACTGTCTGTCCATTCTGCTAAACTATCAATGTCCTGTTTCAGTCAATGACTATCATCCTGACTGTGTGTCCATTCTGCTAACCTATCAATGTCCTGTTTCAGTCAATTACTATCATCCTGACTGTCTGTCCATTCTGCTAAACTATCCATGTCCTTCTTCAGTCAATTACTATCATCCTGACTGTCTATCCATTCTGCTAAACTATCCATTTCCTGTTTCAGTCAATTACTATCATTCCGACTGTCTATCCATTCTGCTAAACTATCAATGCCTGTTTCAGTCAATTACTATCATCCTGACTGTCTGTCCATTCTGCTAAACTATCCATGTCCTGCTTCAGTCAATTACTATCATCCTGACTGTCTATCCATTCTGCTAAACTATCCATGTCCTGTTTCAGTCAATTACTATCATCCTGACTGTCTGTCCATTCTGCTAAACTATCAATGTCCTGTTTCAGTCAATTACTATCATCCTGACTGTCTGTCCATTCTGCTAAACTATCCATGTCCAGTTTCAGTCAATTATTATCATCCTGACTCTCTGTCCATTCTGCTAAACTATCAATGACCTGTTTCAGTCACTTACTATCATCCTGACTGTCTGTCCATTCTGCTAAACTATCAATGTCCTGTTTCAGTCATTTACTATCATCCTGACTGTCTGTCCATTCTGCTAAACTATCCATGTCCTGTTTCAGTCAATTACTATCATCCTGACTGTCTATCCATTCTGCTAAACTATCCATGTCCTGTTTCAGTCAATTACTATCATCCTGACTGTCTATCCATTCTGCTAAACTATCAATGTCCTGTTTCAGTCAATTACTATCATCCTGACTCTCTGTCCATTCTGCTAAACTATCCATGTCCTGTTTCATTCAATTACTTTCATCCTGACTGTCTGTCCATTCTGCTAACCTATCAATGTCCAGTTTCAGTCAATTACTATCATCCTGACTGTCTGTCCATTCTGCTAAACTATCCATGTCCTGTTTCAGTCAATTACTATCATCCTGAATCTCTGTCCATTCTGCTAAACTATCCATGTCCTGTTTCAGTCAATTACTATCATCCTGACTGTCTGTCCATTCTGCTAAATTATCAATGTCCTGTTTCAGTCAATTACTATCATCCTGACTCTCTGTCCATTCTGCTAAACTATCCATGTCCTGTTTCAGTCAATTACTATCATACTGACTGTCTGTCCATTCTGCTAACCTATCAATGTCCAGTTTCAGACAATTACTATCATCCTGACTGTCTGTCCATTCTGCTAAACTATCCATGTCCTGTTTCAGTCAATTATTATCATCCTGACTGTCTGTCCATTCTGCTAAACTATCCATGTCCTGTTTCATTCATTTACTATCATCCTGACTGTCTGTCCATTCTGCTAAACTATCCATGTCCTGTTGCAGTCAATTAATATCATCCTGACTGTCTGTCCATTCTGCTAAACTATCCATGTCCTGTTTCAGTCATTTACTATCATCCTGACTGTCTGTCCATTCTGCTAAATTATCAATGTCCTGTTTCAGTCAATTACTATCATCCTGACTGTCTGTCCATTCTGCTAAACTATCAATGTCCTGTTTCAGTCAATGACTATCATCCTGACTGTGTGTCCATTCTGCTAACCTATCAATGTCCTGTTTCAGTCAATTACTATCATCCTGACTGTCTGTCCATTCTGCTAAACTATCCATGTCCTGCTTCAGTCAATTACTATCATCCTGACTGTCTATCCATTCTGCTAAACTATCCATTTCCTGTTTCAGTCAATTACTATCATCCTGACTGTCTATCCATTCTGCTAAACTATCAATGCCTGTTTCAGTCAATTACTATCATCCTGACTGTCTGTCCATTCTGCTAAACTATCCATGTCCTGCTTCAGTCAATTACTATCATCCTGACTGTCTATCCATTCTGCTAAACTATCCATGTCCTGTTTCAGTCAATTACTATCATCCTGACTGTCTGTCCATTCTGCTAAACAATCAATGTCCTGTTTCAGTCAATTACTATCATCCTGACTGTCTGTCCATTCTGCTAAACTATCAATGTCCTGTTTCAGTCAATTACTATCATCCTGACTGTCTATCCATTCTGCTAAACTATCAATGTCCTGTTTCAGTCAATTACTATCATCCTGACTGTCTGTCCATTCTGCTAAACTATCAATGTCCTGTTGCAGTCAATTACTATCATCCTGACTGTCTGTCCATTCTGCTAAACTATCAATGTCCTGTTTCAGTCATTTACTATCATCATGACTGTCTGTCCATTCTGCTAAACTATCAATGACCTGTTTCAGTCATTTACTATCATCATGACTGTCTGTCCATTCTGCTAAACTATCCATGTCCTGTTTCAGTCAATTACTATCATCATGACTGTCTGTCCATTCTGCTAAACTATCAATGTCCTGTTTCAGTCATTTACTATCATCCTGACTGTCTGTCCATTCTGCTAAACTATCCATGTCCTGTTTCAGTCAATTATTATCATCCTGACTGTCTGTCCATTCTGCTAAACTATCCATGTCCTGTTTCAGTCATTTACTATCATCCTGACTGTCTGTCCATTCTGCTAAACTATCCATGTCCTGTTTCAGTCAATTACTATCATCCTGACTGTCTATCCATTCTGCTAAACTATCCATGTCCTGTTTCAGTCAATTACTATCATCCTGACTGTCTATCCATTCTGCTAAACTATCAATGTCCTGTTTCAGTCAATTACTATCATCCTGACTCTCTGTCCATTCTGCTAAACTATCCATGTCCTGTTTCATTCAATTACTTTCATCCTGACTGTCTGTCCATTCTGCTAACCTATCAATGTCCAGTTTCAGTCAATTACTATCATCCTGACTGTCTGTCCATTCTGCTAAACTATCCATGTCCTGTTTCAGTCAATTACTATCATCCTGAATCTCTGTCCATTCTGCTAAACTATCCATGTCCTGTTTCAGTCAATTACTATCATCCTGACTGTCTGTCCATTCTGCTAAATTATCAATGTCCTGTTTCAGTCAATTACTATCATCCTGACTCTCTGTCCATTCTGCTAAACTATCCATGTCCTGTTTCAGTCAATTACTATCATACTGACTGTCTGTCCATTCTGCTAACCTATCAATGTCCAGTTTCAGACAATTACTATCATCCTGACTGTCTGTCCATTCTGCTAAACTATCCATGTCCTGTTTCAGTCATTTATTATCATCCTGACTGTCTGTCCATTCTGCTAAACTATCCATGTCCTGTTTCATTCATTTACTATCATCCTGACTGTCTGTCCATTCTGCTAAACTATCAATGTCCTGTTTCAGTCAATTAATATCATCCTGACTGTCTTTCCATTCTGCTAAACTATCCATGTCCTGTTTCAGTCATTTACTATCATCCTGACTGTCTGTCCATTATGCTAAATTATCAATGTCCTGTTTCAGTCAATTACTATCATCCTGACTGTCTGTCCATTCTGCTAAACTATCAATGTCCTGTTTCAGTCAATTACTATCATCCTGACTGTCTGTCTATTCTGCTAAACTATCAATGTCCTGTTTCATTCAATTACTATCATCCTGACTGTCTGTCCATCTCTGCTAAACTATCAATGTCCTGTTTCAGTCAATTACTATCATCCTGATCCTCTGTCCATTCCGCTAAACTATCAATGTCCTGTTTCAGTCAATTACTATCATCCTGACTGTCTGTCCATTCTGCTAAACTATCCATGTCCTGTTTCAGTCAATTACTATCATCCTGACTGTCTGTCCATTCTGCTAAACTATCAATGTCCTGTTTCATTCATTTACTATCATCCTGACTGTCTGTCCATCTCTGCTAAACTATCAATGTCCTGTTTCAGTCAATTACTATCATCCTGATCCTCTGTCCATTCCGCTAAACAATCAATGTCCTGTTTCAGTCAATTACTATCATCCTGACTGTCTGTCCATTCTGCTAAACTATCCATGTCCTGTTTCAGTCAATTACTATCATCCTGACTGTCTGTCCATTCTGCTAAACTATCAATGTCCTGTTTCATTCATTTACTATCATCCTGACTGTCTGTCCATCTCTGCTAAACTATCAATGTCCTGTTTCAGTCAATTACTATCATCCCGATCCTCTGTCCATTCCGCTAAACTATCAATGTCCTGTTTCAGTCAATTACTATCATCCTGACTGTCTGTCCATTCTGCTAAACTATCCATGTCCTGTTTCAGTCAATTACTATCATCCTGACTGTCTGTCCATTCTGCTAAACTATCAATGTCCTGTTTCAGTCAATTACTATCATCCTGACTGTCTGTCCATTCTGCTAACCTATCAATGTCCTGTTTCAGTCAATTACTATCATCCTGACTGTCTGTCCATTCTGCTAAACTATCAATGTCCTGTTTCAGTCAATTACTATCATCCTGACGGTCTGTCCATTCTGCTAAACTATCAATGTCCTGTTTCAGTCAATTACTATCATCCTGATCCTCTGTCTATTCTGCTAAACTATCAATGTCCTGTTTCAGTCAATTACTATCATCCTGATTGTCTGTCCATTCTGCTAAACTATCAATGTCCTGTTTCAATCAATTATTATCATCCTGACTGTCTGTCCATTCTGCTAAACTATCAATGTCCTGTTTCAGTCAATTCCTATCATCCTGACTCTCTGTCCATTCTGCTAAACTATCAATGTCCTGTTTCAGTCAATTATTTTCATCCTGACTCTCTGTCCATTCTGCTAAACTATCCATGTCCTGTTTCAGTCAATTACTATCATCCTGACTGTCTGTCAATTCTGCTAAACTATCCATGTCCTGTTTCAGTCAATTACTATCATCCTGACTGTCTGTCCATTCTGCTAACATATCAATGTCCTGTTTCATTCAATTACTATCATCCTGACTGTCTGTCCATTCTGCTAAACTATCCATGTCCTGTTTCAGTCAATTACTATCATCCTGACTGTCTGTCCATTCTGCTAACATATCAATGTCCTGTTTCATTCAATTACTATCATGCTGACTGTCTGTCCATTCTGCTAAACTATCCATGTCCTGTTTCAGTCAATTACTATCATCCTGACTGTCTGTCCATTCTGCTAAACTATCAATGTCCTGTTTCAGTCAATTACTATCATCCTGACTCTCTGTCCATTCTGCTAAACTATCCATGTCCTGTTTCAGTCAATTATTATCATCCTGACTCTCTGTCCATTCTGCTAAACTATCAATGTCCTGTTTCAGTCAATTACTATCATCCTGACTGTCTGTCCATTCTGCTAAACTATCAATGTCCTGTTTCAGTCAATTACTATCATCCTGACTGTCTGTCCATTCTGCTAAACTATCCATGTCCTGTTTCAGTCAATTATTATCATCCTGACTCTCTGTCCATTCTGCTAAACTATCAATGTCCTGTTTCAGTCAATTACTATCCTCCTGACTGTCTGTCCATTCTGCTAAACTATCAATGTCCTGTTTCAGTCAATTACTATCATCCTGACTCTCTGTCCATTCTGCTAAACTATCCATGTCCTGTTTCAGTCAATTATTATCATCCTGACTCTCTGTCCATTCTGCTAACCTATCAATGTCCTTTTTCAGTCAATTACTATCATCCTGACTGTCTGTCCATTCTGCTAAACTATCCATGTCCTGCTTCAGTCAATTACTATCATCCTGACTGTCTATCCAATCTGCTAAACTATGCATGTCCTGTTTCAGTCAATTACTATCATCCTGACTGTCGGTCCATTCTGCTAAACTATCAATGTCCTGTTTCAGTCAATTACTATCATCCTGACTGTCTGTCCATTCTGCTAAACTATCCATGTCCTGTTTCAGTCAATTATTATCATCCTGACTCTCTGTCCATTCTGCTAAACTATCAATGACCTGTTTCAGTCAATTACTATCATCCTGACTGTCTGTCCATTCTGCTAAACTATCAATGTCCTGTTTCAGTCAATTACTATCATCCTGACTCTCTGTCCATTCTGCTAACCTATCAATGTCCTGTTTCAGTCAATTACTATCATCCTGACTCTCTGTCCATTCTGCTAAACTATCAATGTCCTGTTTCAGTCAATTACTATCATCCTGACTGTCTATCCAATCTGCTAAACTATGCATGTCCTGTTTCAGTCAATTACTATCATCCTGACTGTCTGTCCATTCTGCAAAACTATCAATGTCCTGTTTCAGTCAATTACTATCATCCTGACTGTCTGTGCATTCTGCTAAACTATCCATGTCCTGTTTCAGTCAATTATTATCATCCTGACTCTCTGTCCATTCTGCTAAACTATCCATGTCCTGCTTCAGTCAATTACTATCATCCTGACTGTCTATCCAATCTGCTAAACTATGCATGTCCTGTTTCAGTAAATTACTATCATCCTGACTGTCTGTCCATTCTGCTAAACTATCAATGTCCTGTTTCAGTCAATTACTATCATCCTGACTGTCTGTCCATTCTGCTAAACTATCCATGTCCTGTTTCAGTCAATTATTATCATCCTGACTCTCTGTCCATTCTGCTAAACTATCAATGACCTGTTTCAGTCAATTACTATCATCCTGACTGTCTGTCCATTCTGCTAAACTATCAATGTCCTGTTTCAGTCAATTACTATCATCCTGACTCTCTGTCCATTCTGCTAAACTATCCATGTCCTGTTTCAGTCAATTATTATCATCCTGACTCTCTGTCCATTCTGCTAACCTATCAATGTCCTGTTTCAGTCAATTACTATCATCCTGACTCTCTGTCCATTCTGCTAAACTATCAATGTCCTGTTTCAGTCAATTACTATCATCCTGACTGTCTGTCCATTCTGCTAACTATCAATGTCCTGTTTCAGTCAATGACTATCATCCTGACTGTGTGTCCATTCTGCTAACCTATCAATGTCCTGTTTCAGTCAATTACTATCATCCTGACTGTCTGTCCATTCTGCTAAACTATCCATGTCCTGCTTCAGTCAATTACTATCATCCTGACTGTCTATCCATTCTGCTAAACTATGCATGTCCTGTTTCAGTCAATTACTATCATCCTGACTGTCTGTCCATTCTGCTAAACTATCCATGTCCTGTTTCAGTCAATTACTATCATCCTGACTGTCTATCCATTCTGCTAAACTATCAATGTCCTGTTTCAGTCAATTACTATCATCCTGACTGTCTGTCCATTCTGCTACACTATCAATGTCCTGTTTCAGTCAATTACTATCATCCTGACTGTCTGTCCATTCTGCTAAACTATCCATGTCCTGTTTCAGTCAATTACTATCATCCTGACTGTCTGTCCATTCTGCTAAACTATCCATGTCCTGTTTCAGTCAATTACTATCATCCTGACTGTCTGTCCATTCTGCTAAACTATCAGTGTCCTGTTTCAGTCAATTACTATCATCCTGACTGTCTGTCCATTCTGCTAAACTATCAATGTCCTGTTTCAGTCAATTACTATCATCCTGACTCTCTGTCCATTCTGCTAAACTATCAGTGTCCTGTTTCAGTCAATTACTATCATCCTGACTGTCTGTCCATTCTGCTAAACTATCAATGTCCTGTTTCAGTCAATTACTATCATCCTGACTCTCTGTCCATTCTGCTAAACTATCAGTGTCCTGTTTCATTCAATTACTATCATGCTGACTGTCTGTCCATTCTGCTAAACTATCCATGTCCTGTTTCAGTCAATTACTATCATCCTGACTGTCTGTCCATTCTGCTAAACTATCAATGTCCTGTTTCAGTCAATTACTATCATCCTGACTCTCTGTCCATTCTGCTAAACTATCAATGTCCTGTTTCAGTCAATTACTATCATCCTGACTCTCTGTCCATTCTGCTAAACTATCAATGTCCTGTTTCAGTCAATTACTATCATCCTGACTGTCTGTCCATTCTGCTAAACTATCTATGTCCCGTTTCAGTCAATTACTATCATCCTGACTGTCTGTCCATTGTGCTAAATTATCAATGTCCTGTTTCGGTCAATGACTATCATCCTGACTGTGTGTCCATTCTGCTAACCTATCAATGTCCTGTTTCAGTCAATTACTATCATCCTGACTGTCTGTCCATTCTGCTAAACTATCCATGTCCTGCTTCAGTCAATTACTATCATCCTGACTGTCTGTCCATTCTGCTAAACTATCAATGTCCTGTTTCAGTCAATTACTATCATCCTGAATGTCTATCCATTCTGCTAAACTATCAATGTTCTGTTTCAGTCAATTACTATCATCCTGACTGTCTGTCCATTCTGCTAAACTATCCATGTCCTGTTTCAGTCAATTAAAATCATCCTGACTGTCTATCCATTCTGCTAAACTATCAATGTCCTGTTTCTGTCAATTACTATCATCCTGACTGTCTATCCATTCTGCTAAACTATCAATGTCCTGTTTCAGTCAATTACTATCATCCTGACTGTCTGTCCATTCTGCTAAACTATCAATGTCCTGTTTCAGTCAATTACTATCATCCTGACTGTCTGTCCATTCTGCTAAACTATCCATGTCCTTTTTCAGTCAATTACTATCATCCTGACTGTCTGTCCATTCTGCTAAACTATCAATGTCCTGTTTCAGTCAATTACTATCATCCTGACTGTCTGTCCATTCTGCTAAACTATCCATGTCCTGTTTCAGTCAATTACTATCATCCTGAATGTCTATCCATTCTGCTAATCTATCAATGTTCTGTTTCAGTCAATTACTATCATCCTGACTGTCTGTCCATTCTGCTAAACTATCCATGTCCTGTTTCAGTCAATTAAAATCATCCTGACTGTCTATCCATTCTGCTAAACTATCAATGTCCTGTTTCTGTCAATTACTATCATCCTGACTGTCTATCCATTCTGCTAAACTATCAATGTCCTGTTTCAGTCAATTACTATCATCCTGACTGTCTGTCCATTCTGCTAAACTATCAATGTCCTGTTTCAGTCAATTACTATCATCCTGACTGTCTGTCCATTCTGCTAAACTATCCATGTCCTTTTTCAGTCAATTACTATCATCCTGACTGTCTGTCCATTCTGCTAAACTATCAATGTCCTGTTTCAGTCAATTACTATCATCCTGACTGTCTGTCCATTCTGCTAAACTATCCATGTCATGTTTCAGTCAATTACTATCATCATGACTGTCTATCCATTCTGCTAAACTATAAATGTCCTGTTTCAGTCAATTACTATCATCCTGACTGTCTGTCCATTCTGCTAAACTATCAATGTCCTGTTTCAGTCAATTACTATCATCCTGAATGTCTATCCATTCTGCTAAACTATCAATGTTCTGTTTCAGTCAATTACTATCATCCTGACTGTCTGTCCATTCTGCTAAACTATCCATGTCCTGTTTCAGTCAATTAAAATCATCCTGACTGTCTATCCATTCTGCTAAACTATCAATGTCCTGTTTCTGTCAATTACTATCATCCTGACTGTCTATCCATTCTGCTAAACTATCAATGTCCTGTTTCAGTCAATTACTATCATCCTGACTGTCTGTCCATTCTGCTAAACTATCAATGTCCTGTTTCAGTCAATTACTATCATCCTGACTGTCTGTCCATTCTGCTAAACTATCCATGTCCTTTTTCAGTCAATTACTATCATCCTGACTGTCTGTCCATTCTGCTAAACTATCAATGTCCTGTTTCAGTCAATTACTATCATCCTGACTGTCTGTCCATTCTGCTAAACTATCCATGTCCTGTTTCAGTCAATTACTATCATCCTGAATGTCTATCCATTCTGCTAATCTATCAATGTTCTGTTTCAGTCAATTACTATCATCCTGACTGTCTGTCCATTCTGCTAAACTATCCATGTCCTGTTTCAGTCAATTAAAATCATCCTGACTGTCTATCCATTCTGCTAAACTATCAATGTCCTGTTTCTGTCAATTACTATCATCCTGACTGTCTATCCATTCTGCTAAACTATCAATGTCCTGTTTCAGTCAATTACTATCATCCTGACTGTCTGTCCATTCTGCTAAACTATCAATGTCCTGTTTCAGTCAATTACTATCATCCTGACTGTCTGTCCATTCTGCTAAACTATCCATGTCCTTTTTCAGTCAATTACTATCATCCTGACTGTCTGTCCATTCTGCTAAACTATCAATGTCCTGTTTCAGTCAATTACTATCATCCTGACTGTCTGTCCATTCTGCTAAACTATCCATGTCATGTTTCAGTCAATTACTATCATCATGACTGTCTATCCATTCTGCTAAACTATAAATGTCCTGTTTCAGTCAATTACTATCATCCTGACTGTCTGTCCATTCTGCTAAACTATCAATGTCCTGTTTCAGTCAATTACTATCATCCTGACTGTCTGTCCATTCTGCTAAACTATCCATGTACTGCTCAGTCAATTACTATCATCCTGACTGTCTGTCCATTCTGCTAAACTATCCATGTCCTGTTTCAGTCAATTATTGTCATCCTGACTCTCTGTCCATTCTGCTAAACTATCAATGTCCTGTTTCAGTCAATTACTATCATCCTGACTGTCTATCCATTCTGCTAAACTATCAATGTCCTGTTTCAGTCAATTACTATCATCCTGACTGTCTGTCCATTCTGCTAACCTATCAAAGTCCTCTTTCAGTCAATTACTATCATCCTGATCTTCTGTCCATTCTGCTAAACTATCCATGTCCTGTTTCACTCAATTACTATCATCCTGACTGTCTGTCCATTCTGCTAAACTATCCATGTCCTGTTTCAGTCAATTACTATCATCCTGACTGTCTGTCCATTCTGCTAAACTATCCATGTCCTGTTTCAGTCATTTACTATCATCCTGACTGTCTGTCCATTCTGCTAAACTATCCATGTCCTGTTTCAGTCAATTACTATCATCCTGACTGTCTGTCCATTCTGCTAAACTATCCATGTCCTGTTTCAGTCATTTACTATCATCCTGACTGTCTATCCATTCTGCTAAACTATTCATGTCCTGTTTCAGTCAATTACTATCATCCTGACTGTATGTCCATTCTGCTAAACTATCCATGTCCTGTTTCAGTCATTTACTATCATCCTGACTGTCTATCCATTCTGCTAAACTATCCATGTCCTGTTTCAGTCATTTACTATCATCCTGACTCTCTGTCCATTCTGCTAAACTATCCATGTCCTGTTTCAGTCAATTATTATCATCCTGACTCTCTGTCTATTCTGCTAAACTATCAATGTCCTGTTTCAGTCAATTACTATCATCCTGACTCTCTGTCCATTCTGCTAAACTATCAAAGTCCTGTTTCAGTCAATTACTATCATCCTGACTGTCTGTCCATTCTGCTAAACTATCAATGTCCTGTTTCAGTCAATTACTATCATCCTGACTGTCTGTCCATTCTGCTAAACTATCTATGTCCCGTTTCAGTCAATTACTATCATCCTGACTGTCTGTCCATTCTGCTAAATTATCAATGTCCTGTTTCAGTCAATGACTATCATCCTGACTGTGTGTCCATTCG
Source organism: Heterodontus francisci (assembly GCF_036365525.1). NCBI lineage: Eukaryota > Metazoa > Chordata > Chondrichthyes > Heterodontiformes > Heterodontidae > Heterodontus > Heterodontus francisci. Next base: position 68,892,578 of record NC_090398.1, on the reverse strand, counting down.
GCTAACCTATCAATGTCCTGTTTCAGTCAATTACTATCATCCTGATGTCTGTCCATTCTGCTAAACTATCCATGTCCTGTTTCAGTCAATTACTATCATCCTGATGTCTGTCCATTCTGCTAAACTATCAATGTCCTGTTTCTGTCAATTACTATCATCCTGACTGTCTATCCATTCTACTAAACTATCAATGTCCTGTTTCAGTCAATTACTATCATCCTGACTGTCTGTCCATTCTGCTAAACTATCAATGTCCTGTTTCAGTCAATTACTATCATCCTGACTGTCTGTCCATTCTGCTAAACTATCAATGTCCTGTTTCAGTCAATTACTATCATCCTGACTGTCTGTCCATTCTGCTAAACTATCCATGTCATGTTTCAGTCAATTACTATCATCATGACTTTCTATCCATTCTGCTAAACTATAAATGTCCTGTTTCAGTCAATTACTATCATCCTGACTGTCTGTCCATTCTGCTAAACTATCAATGTCCTGTTTCAGTCAATTACTATCATCCTGACTGTCTGTCCATTCTGCTAAACTATCCATGTACTGCTCAGTCAATTACTATCATCCTGACTGTCTGTCCATTCTGCTAAACTATCCATGTCCTGTTTCAGTCAATTACTATCATCCTGACTGTCTGTCCATTCTGCTAAACTATCCATGTCCTTTTTCAGTCAATTATTATCATCCTGACTCTCTGTCCATTCTGCTAAACTATCAATGTCCTGTTTCAGTCAATTACTATCATCCTGACTGTCTATCCATTCTGCTAAACTATCAATGTCCTGTTTCAGTCAATTACTATCATCCTGACTGTCTGTCCATTCTGCTAACCTATCAAAGTCCTGTTTCAGTCAATTACTATCATCCTGATCTTCTGTCCATTCTGCTAAACTATCCATGTCCTGTTTCACTCAATTACTATCATCCTGACTGTCTGTCCATTCTGCTAAACTATCCATGTCCTGTTTCAGTCAATTACTATCATCCTGACTGTCTGTCCATTCTGCTAAACTATCCATGTCCTGTTTCAGTCATTTACTATCATCCTGACTGTCTGTCCATTCTGCTAAACTATCCATGTCCTGTTTCAGTCAATTACTATCATCCTGACTGTCTGTCCATTCTGCTAAACTATCCATGTCCTGTTTCAGTCATTTACTATCATCCTGACTGTCTATCCATTCTGCTAAACTATCCATGTCCTGTTTCAGTCAATTACTATCATCCTGACTGTATGTCCATTCTGCTAAACTATCCATGTCCTGTTTCAGTCATTTACTATCATCCTGACTGTCTATCCATTCTGCTAAACTATCCATGTCCTGTTTCAGTCATTTACTATCATCCTGACTCTCTGTCCATTCTGCTAAACTATCCATGTCCTGTTTCAGTCAATTATTATCATCCTGACTCTCTGTCTATTCTGCTAAACTATCAATGTCCTGTTTCAGTCAATTACTATCATCCTGACTGTCTGTCCATTCTGCTAAACTATCAATGTCCCGTTTCAGTCAATTACTATCATCCTGACTGTCTGTCCATTCTGCTAACCTATCAATGTCCTGTTTCTGTCAATGACTATCATCCTGACTGTGTGTCCATTCTGCTAACCTATCAATGTCCTGTTTCAGTCAATTACTATCATCCTGATGTCTGTCCATTCTGCTAAACTATCCATGTCCTGCTTCAGTCAATTACTATCATCCTGACTGTCTAACCATTCTGCTAAACTATCAATGTCCTGTTTCAGTCAATTACTATCATCCTGACTGTCTGTCCATTCTGCTAAACTATCCATGTCCTGTTTCAGTCAATTACTATCATCCTGACTGTCTATCCATTCTGCTAAACTATCCATGCCCTGTTTCAGTCAATTACTATCATCCTGACTGTCTATCCATTCTGCTAAACTATCAATGTCCTGTTTCAGTCAATTACTATCATCCTGACTGTCTGTACATTCTGCTGAACTATCAATGTCCTGTTTCAGTCAATTACAATCATCCTGATCCTCTGTCCATTCTGCTAAACTATCCATGTCCTGTTTCACTCAATTACTATCAGCCTGACTGTCTGTCCATTCTGCTAAACTATCCATGTCCTGTTTCAGTCATTTACTATCATCCTGACAGTCTGTCCATTCTGCTAAACTATCCATGTCCTGTTTCAGTCAATTACTATCATCCTGACAGTCTGTCCATTCTGCTAAAGTATCCATGTCCTGTTTCAGTCATTTACTATCATCCTGACTTTCTATCCATTCTGCTAAACTATCCATGTCCTGTTTCAGTCAATTACTATCATCCTGACTGTCTGTCCATTCTGCTAAACTATCCATGTCCTGTTTCAGTCATTTACTATCATCCTGACTGTCTATCCATTCTGCTAAACTATCCATGTCCAGTTTCAGTCATTTACTATCATCCTGACTCTCTGTCCATTCTGCTAAACAATCCATGTCCTGTTTCAGTCAATTATTATCATCCTGACTCTCTGTCCATTCTGCTAAACTATCAATGTCCTGTTTCAGTCAATTACTATCATCCTGACTGTCTGTCCATTCTGCTAAAGTATCAATGTGCTGTTTCAGTCAATTACTATCATCCTGACTGTCTGTCCATTCTGCTAAACTATCTATGTCCCGTTTCAGTCAATTACTATCATCCTGACTGTCTGTCCATTCTGCTAAACTATCCATGTCCTGTTTCAGTCATTTACTATCATCCTGACTGTCTATCCATTCTGCTAAACTATCCATGTCCAGTTTCAGTCATTTACTATCATCCTGACTGTCTGTCCATTCTGCTAAACTATCCATGTCCTGTTTCAGTCATTTACTATCATCCTGACTGTCTATCCATTCTGCTAAACTATCTATGTCCCGTTTCAGTCAATTACTATCATCCTGACTGTCTGTCCATTCTGCTAAACTATCAATGTCCCGTTTCAGTCAATTACTATCATCCTGACTGTCTGTCCATTCTGCTAACCTATCAATGTCCTGTTTCTGTCAATGACTATCATCCTGACTGTGTGTCCATTCTGCTAACCTATCAATGTCCTGTTTCAGTCAATTACTATCATCCTGATGTCTGTCCATTCTGCTAAACTATCCATGTCCTGCTTCAGTCAATTACTATCATCCTGACTGTCTATCCATTCTGCTAAACTATCAATGTCCTGTTTCAGTCAATTACTATCATCCTGACTGTCTGTCCATTCTGCTAAACTATCCATGTCCTGTTTCAGTCAATTACTATCATCCTGACTGTCTATCCATTCTGCTAAACTATCCATGTCCTGTTTCAGTCAATTACTATCATCCTGACTGTCTATCCATTCTGCTAAACTATCAATGTCCTGTTTCAGCCAATTACTATCATCCTGACTGTCTGTACATTCTGCTGAACTATCAATGTCCTGTTTCAGTCAATTACAATCATCCTGATCCTCTGTCCATTCTGCTAAACTATCCATGTCCTGTTTCACTCAATTACTATCATCCTGACTGTCTGTCCATTCTGCTAAACTATCCATGTCCTGTTTCAGTCATTTACTATCATCCTGACAGTCTGTCCATTCTGCTAAACTATCCATGTCCTGTTTCAGTCAATTACTATCATCCTGACAGTCTGTCCATTCTGCTAAAGTATCCATGTCCTGTTTCAGTCATTTACTATCATCCTGACTTTCTATCCATTCTGCTAAACTATCCATGTCCTGTTTCAGTCAATTACTATCATCCTGACTGTCTGTCCATTCTGCTAAACTATCCATGTCCTGTTTCAGTCATTTACTATCATCCTGACTGACTATCCATTCTGCTAAACTATCCATGTCCAGTTTCAGTCATTTACTATCATCCTGACTCTCTGTCCATTCTGCTAAACAATCCATGTCCTGTTTCAGTCAATTATTATCATCCTGACTCTCTGTCCATTCTGCTAAACTATCAATGTCCTGTTTCAGTCAATTACTATCATCCTGACTGTCTGTCCATTCTGCTAAAGTATCAATGTGCTGTTTCAGTCAATTACTATCATCCTGACTGTCTGTCCATTCTGCTAAACTATCTATGTCCCGTTTCAGTCAATTACTATCATCCTGACTGTCTGTCCATTCTGCTAAACTATCCATGTCCTGTTTCAGTCATTTACTATCATCCTGACTGTCTATCCATTCTGCTAAACTATCCATGTCCAGTTTCAGTCATTTACTATCATCCTGACTCTCTGTCCATTCTGCTAAACAATCCATGTCCTGTTTCAGTCAGTTATTATCATCCTGACTCTCTGTCCATTCTGCTAAACTATCAATGTCCTGTTTCAGTCAATTACTATCATCCTGACTGTCTGTCCATTCTGCTAAAGTATCAATGTGCTGTTTCGGTCAATTACTATCATCCTGACTGTCTGTCCATTCTGCTAAACTATCTATGTCCCGTTTCAGTCAATTACTATCATCCTGACTGTCTGTCCATTCTGCTAAATTATCAATGTCCTGTTTCAGTCAATGACTATCATCCTGACTGTGTGTCCATTCTGCTAACCTATCAATGTCCTGTTTCAGTCAATTACTATCATCCTGACTGTCTGTCCATTCTGCTAAACTATCCATGTCCTGCTTCAGTCAATTAGTATCATCCTGACTGTCTATCCATTCTGCTATACTATCCATGTCCTGTTTCAGTCAATTACTATCATCCTGACTGTCTATCCATTCTGCTAAACTATCAATGTCCTGTTTCAGTCAATTACTATCATCCTGACTGTCTGTCCATTCTGCTAAACTATCCATGTCCTGTTTCAGTCAATTACTATCATCCTGACTGTCTATCCATTCTGCTAAACTATCCATGTCCTGTTTCAGTCAATTACTATCATCCTGACTGTCTATCCATTCTGCTAAACTATCAATGTCCTGTTTCAGTCAATTACTATCATCCTGACTGTCTGTCCATTCTGCTAACCTATCAATGTCCTGTTTCAGTCAATTACAATCATCCTGATCCTCTGTCCATTCTGCTAAACTATCCATGTCCTGTTTCACTCAATTACTATCATCCTGACTGTCTGTCCATTCTGCTAAACTATCCATGTCCTGTTTCAGTCAATTACTATCATCCTGACTGTCTGTCCATTCTCCTAAACTATCCATGTCCTGTTTCAGTCATTTACTATCATCCTGACTGTCTGTCCATTCTGCTAAACTATCCATGTCCTGTTTCAGTCAATTACTATCATCCTGACTGTCTGTCCATTCTGCTAAACTATCCATGTCCTGTTTCAGTCAATTACTATCATCCTGACTGTCTATCCATTCTGCTAAACTATCCATGTCCTGTTTCAGTCATTTACTATCATCCTGACTGTCTATCCATTCTGCTAAACTATCCATGTCCTGTTTCAGTCAATTACTATCATCCTGACTGTCTGTCCATTCTGCTAAACTATCCATGTCCTGTTTCAGTCATGTACTATCGTCCTGACTGTCTATCCATTCTGCTAAACTATCCATGTCCTGTTTCAGTCATTTACTATCATCCTGACTCTCTGTCCATTCTGCTAAACTATCCATGTCCTGTTTCAGTCAATTATTATCATCCTGACTGTCTATCCATTCTGCTAAACTATCCATGTCCTGTTTCAGTCAATTACTATCATCCTGACTGTCTGTCCATTCTGCTAAAGTATCAATGTCCTGTTTCAGTCAATTACTATCACCCTGACTGTCTGTCCATTCTGCTAAACTAAAAATGTCCCGTTTCAGTCAATTACTATCATCCTGACTGTCTGTCCATTCTGCTAAATTATCAATGTCCTGTTTCAGTCAATGACTATCATCCTGACTGTGTGTCCATTCTGCTAACCTATCAATGTCTTGTTTTCGTAAATTACTATCATCCTGACTGTCTGTCCATTCTGCTAAACTATCCATGTCCTGCTTCAGTCAATTACTGTCATCCTGACTGTCTATCCATTCTGCTAAACTATCCATGTCCTGTTTCAGTCAATTACTATCATCCTGACTGTCTATCCATTCTGCTAAACTATCAATGTCCTGTTTCAGTCAATTACTATCATCCTGATCCTCTGTCCATTCTGCTAAACTATCAATGTCCTGTTTCAGTCAATTACTATCTTCCTGACTGTCTGTCCATTCTGCTAATCTATCCATGTCCTGTTTCAGTCATTTACTATCATCCTGACTGTCTGTCCATTCTGCTAAACTATCCATGTCCTGTTTCAGTCAATTACTATCATCCTGACTGTCTATCCATTCTGCTAAACAATCCATGTCCTTTTTCAGTCAATTACTATCATCCTGACTGTATGTCCATTCTGCTAAACTATCCATGTCCTGTTTCAGTCATTTACTATCATCCTGACTGTCTATCCATTCTGCTAAACTATCCATGTCCTGTTTCAGTCATTTACTATCATCCTGACTCTCTGTCCATTCTGCTAAACTATCCATGTCCTGTTTCAGTCAATTATTATCATCCTGACTCTCTGTCTATTCTGCTAAACTATCAATGTCCTGTTTCAGTCAATTACTATCATCCTGACTCTCTGTCAATTCTGCTAAACTATCAAAGTCCTGTTTCAGTCAATTACTATCATCCTGACTGTCTGTCCATTCTGCTAAACTATCAATGTCCTGTTTCAGTCAATTACTATCATCCTGACTGTTTGTCCATTCTGCTAAACTATCTATGTCCCGTTTCAGTCAATTACTATCATCCTGACTGTCTGTCAATTCTGCTAAATTATCAATGTCCTGTTTCAGTCAATGACTATCATCCTGACTGTGTGTCCATTCTGCTAACCTATCAATGTCCTGTTTCAGTCAATTACTATCATCCTGATGTCTGTCCATTCTGCTAAACAATCCATTTCCTGCTTCAGTCAATTAGTATCATCCTGACTGTCTATCCATTCTGCTAAACTATCCATGTCCTGTTTCAGTCAATTACTATCATCCTGACTGTCTATCCATTCTGCTAAACTATCAATGTCCTGTTTCAGTCAATTACTATCATCCTGACTGTCTGTCCATTCTGCTAAACTATCCATGTCCTGTTTCAGTCAATTACTATCATCCTGACTGTCTATCCATTCTGCTAAACTATCCATGTCCTGTTTCAGTCAATTACTATCATCCTGACTGTCTATCCATTCTGCTAAACTATCAATGTCCTGTTTCAGTCAATTACTATCATCCTGACTGTCTGTACATTCTGCTAACCTATCAATGTCCTGTTTCAGTCAATTACAATCATCCTGATCCTCTGTCCATTCTGCTTATCTATCCATGTCCTGTTTCACTCAATTACTATCATCCTGACTGTCTGTCCATTCTGCTAAACTATCCATGTCCTGTTTCAGTCATTTACTATCATCCTGACAGTCTGTCCATTCTGCTAAACTATCCATGTCCTGTTTCAGTCAATTACTATCATCCTGACAGTCTGTCCATTCTGCTAAACTATCCATGTACTGTTTCGGTCATTTACTATCATCCTGACTGTCTATCCATTCTGCTAAACTATCCATGTCCTGTTTCAGTCAATTACTATCATCCTGACTGTCTGTCCATTCTGCTAAACTATCCATGTCCTGTTTCAGTCATTTACTATCATCCTGACTGTCTATCCATTCTGCTAAACTATCCATGTCCAGTTTCAGTCATTTACTATCATCCTGACTCTCTGTCCATTCTGCTAAACTATCAATGTCCTGTTTCAGTCAATTACTATCATCCTGACTCTCTGTCCATTCTGCTAAACTATCTATGTCCCGTTTCAGTCAATTACTATCATCCTGACTGTCTGTCCATTCTGCTAAATTATCAATGTCCTGTTTCAGTCAATGACTATCATCCTGACTGTGTGTCCATTCTGCTAACCTATCAATGTCCTGTTTCAGTCAATTACTATCATCATGACTGTCTGTCCATTCTGCTAAACTATCCATGTCCTGCTTCAGTCAATTAGTATCATCCTGACTGTCTATCCATTCTGCTATACTATCCATGTCCTGTTTCAGTCAATTACTATCATCCTGACTGTCTATTCATTCTGCTAAACTATCCATGTCCAGTTTCAGTCATTTACTATCATCCTGACTCTCTGTCCATTCTGCTAAACTATCCATGTCCTGTTTCAGTCAATTATTATCATCCTGACTCTCTGTCCATTCTGCTAAACTATCAATGTCCTGTTTCAGTCAATTACTATCATCCTGACTCTCTGTCCATTCTGCTAAACTATCAAAGTCCTGTTTCAGTCAATTACTATCATCCTGACTGTCTGTCCATTCTGCTAAACTATCCATGTCCTGTTTCAGTCAATTACTGTCATCCTGACTGTCTATCCATTCTGCTAAACTATCAAAGTCCTGTTTCAGTCAATTACTATCATCCTGACTGTCTGTCCATTCTGCTAAAGTATCAATGTGCTGTTTCAGTCAATTACTATCATCCTGACTGTCTGTCCATTCTGCTAAACTATCTATGTCCCGTTTCAGTCAGTTACTATCATCCTGACTGTCTGTCCATTCTGCTAAATTATCAATGTCCTGTTTCAGTCAATGACTATCATCCTGACTGTGTGTCCATTCTGCTAACCTATCAATGTCCTGTTTCAGTCAATTACTATCATCCTGACTGTCTGTCCATTCTGCTAAACTATCCATGTCCTGCTTCAGTCAATTAGTATCATCCTGACTGTCGATCCATTCTGCTATACTATCCATGTCCTGTTTCAGTCAATTACTATCATCCTGACTGTCTGTCCATTCTGCTAAACTATCCATGTCCAGTTTCAGTCATTTACTATCATCCTGACTCTCTGTCCATTCTGCTAAACTATCCATGTCCTGTTTCAGTCAATTATTATCATCCTGACTGTCTGTCCATTCTGCTAAAGTATCAATGTGCTGTTTCAGTCAATTACTCTCATCCTGACTGTCTGTCCATTCTGCTAAACTATCTATGTCCCGTTTCAGTCAATTACTATCATCCTGACTGTCTGTCCATTCTGCTAAATTATCAATGTCCTGTTTCAGTCAATGACTATCATCCTGACTGTCTGTCCATTCTGCTAAACTATCAATGTCCTGTTTCAGTCAATGACTATCATCCTGACTGTCTGTCCATTCTGCTAACCTATCAATGACCTGTTTCAGTCAATTACAATCATCCTGATCCTCTGTCCATTCTGCTAAACTATCCATGTCCTGTTTCACTCAATTACTATCATCCTGACTGTCTGTCCATTCTGCTAAACTATCCATGTCCTGTTTCAGTCATTTACTATCATCCTGACAGTCTGTCCATTCTGCTAAACTATCCATGTCCTGTTTCAGTCAATTACTATCATCCTGACTGTCTGTCCATTCTGCTAAACTATCCATGTCCTGTTTCGGTCATTTACTATCATCCTGACTGTCTATCCATTCTGCTAAACTATCCATGTCCTGTTTCAGTCAATTACTATCATCCTGACTGTCTGTCCATTCTGCTAAACTATCCATGTCCTGTTTCAGTCATTTACTATCATCCTGACTCTCTATCCATTCTGCTAAACTATCCATGTCCAGTTTCAGTCATTTACTATCATCCTGACTCTATGTCCATTCTGCTAAACTATCCATGTCCTGTTTCAGTCAATTATTATCATCCTGACTCTCTGTCCATTCTGCTAAACTATCAATGTCCTGTTTCAGTCAATTACTATCATCCTGACTGTCTGTCCATTCTGCTAAAGTATCAATGTGCTGTTTCAGTCAATTACTATCATCCTGACTGTCTGTCTATTCTGCTAAACTATCAATGTCCTGTTTCAGTCAATTACTATCATCCTGACTGTCTGTCCATTCTGCTAAAGTATCAATGTCCTGTTTCAGTCAATTACTATCATCCTGACTGTCTGTCCATTCTGCTAAAGTATCAATGTGCTGTTTCAGTCAATTACTATCATCCTGACTGTCTATCTATTCTGCTAAACTATCAATGTCCTGTTTCAGTCAATTACTATCATCCTGACTCTCTGTCTATTCTGCTAAACTATCCATGTCCTGTTTCAGTCAATTATTATCATCCTGACTCTCTGTCCATTCTGCTAAACTATCAAAGTCCTGTTTCAGTCAATTACTATCATCCTGACTGTCTGTCCATTCTGCTAAAGTATCAATGTGCTGTTTCAGTCAATTACTATCATCCTGACTGTCTGTCCATTCTGCTAAATTATCAATGTCCTGTTTCAGTCAATGACTATCATCCTGACTGTGTGTCCATTCTGCTAAACTATCCATGTCCTGCTTCCGTCAATTAGTATCATCCTGACTGTCTATCCATTCTGCTATACTATCAATGTCCTGTTTCAGTCAATTACTATCAACCTGACTGTCTGTCCATTCTGCTAAACTATCCATGTCCTGCTTCAGTCAATTAGTATCATCCTGACTGTCTATCCATTCTGCTAAACTATCAATGTCCTGTTTCAGTCAATTACTATCATCCTGACTGTCTATTCATTCTGCAAAACTATCAATGTCCTGTTTCAGTCAATTACTATCATCCTGACTGTCTGTCCATTCTGCTAAACTATCCATGTCCTGCTTCAGTCAATTACTATCATCCTGACTGTCCATCCATTCTGCTAAACTATCCATGTCCTGTTTCAGTCAATTACTATCATCCTGACTGTCTATCTATTCTGCTAAACTATCAATGTCCTGTTTCAGTCAATTACTATCATCCTGACTGTCTGTCCATTCTGCTAACCTATCAATGCCCTGTTTCAGTCAATTACAATCATCCTGATCCTCTGTCCATTCTGCTAAACTATCCATGTCCTGTTTCACTCAATTACTATCATCCTGACTGTCTGTCCATTCTGCTAAACTATCCATGTCCTTTTTCAGTCAATTACTATCATCCTGACTGTCTGTCCATTCTCCTAAACTATCCATGTCCTGTTTCAGTCATTTACTATCATCCTGACTGTCTGTCCATTCTGCTAAAATATCCATGTCCTGTTTCAGTCAATTACTATCATCCTGACTGTCTGTCCATTCTGCTAAACTATCCATGTCCTGTTTCAGTCAATTACTATCATCCTGAAAGTCTGTCCATTCTGCTAAACTATCCATGTCCTGTTTCAGTGATTTACTATCATCCTGACTGTCTATCCATTCTGCTAAACTATCCATGTCCTGTTTCAGTCAATTACTATCATCCTGACTGTCTGTCCATTCTGCTAAACCATCCATGTCCTGTTTCAGTCATGTACTATCATCCTGACTGTCTATCCATTCTGCTAAACTATCCATGTCCTGTTTCAGTCATTTACTATCATCCTGACTCTCTGTCCATTCTGCTAAACTATCCATGTCCTGTTTCAGTCAATTATGATCATCCTGACTGTCTATCCATTCTGCTAAACTTTCCATGTCCTGTTTCAGTCAATTACTATCATCCTGACTGTCTGTCCATTCTGCTAAAGTATCAATGTCCTGTTTCAGTCAATTACTGTCATCCTGACTGTCTGTCCAATCTGCTAAACTAAAAATGTCCCGTTTCAGTCAATTACTATCATCCTGACTGTCTGTCCATTCTGCTAAATTATCAATGTCCTGTTTCAGTCAATGACTATCATCCTGACTGTGTGTGTATATTCTGCTAACCTATCAATGTCTTGTTTCAGTAAATTACTATCATCCTGACTGTCTGTCCATTCTGCTAAACTATCCATGTCCTGCTTCAGTCAATTACTGTCATCCTGACTGTCTATCCATTCTGCTAAACTATCCATGTCCTGTTTCAGTCAATTACTATCATCCTGACTGTCTATCCATTCTGCTAAACTATCAATGTCCTGTTTCAGTCAATTACTATCATCCTGACTGTCTGTCCATTCTGCTAAACTATCCATGTCCTGTTTCAGTCAATTACTATCATCCTGACTGTCTGTCCATTCTGCTAAACTATCTATGTCCCGTTTCAGTCAGTTACTATCATCCTGACTGTCTGTCCATTCTGCTAAATTATCAATGTCCTGTTTCAGTCAATGACTATCATCCTGACTGTGTGTCCATTCTGCTAACCTATCAATGTCCTGTTTCAGTCAATTACTATCATCCTGACTGTCTGTCCATTCTGCTAAACTATCCATGTCCTGCTTCAGTCAATTAGTATCATCCTGACTGTCGATCCATTCTGCTATACTATCCATGTCCTGTTTCAGTCAATTACTATCATCCTGACTGTCTGTCCATTCTGCTAAACTATCCATGTCCAGTTTCAGTCATTTACTATCATCCTGACTCTCTGTCCATTCTGCTAAACTATCCATGTCCTGTTTCAGTCAATTATTATCATCCTGACTGTCTGTCCATTCTGCTAAAGTATCAATGTGCTGTTTCAGTCAATTACTCTCATCCTGACTGTCTGTCCATTCTGCTAAACTATCTATGTCCCGTTTCAGTCAATTACTATCATCCTGACTGTCTGTCCATTCTGCTAAATTATCAATGTCCTGTTTCAGTCAATGACTATCATCCTGACTGTCTGTCCATTCTGCTAAACTATCAATGTCCTGTTTCAGTCAATGACTATCATCCTGACTGTCTGTCCATTCTGCTAACCTATCAATGACCTGTTTCAGTCAATTACAATCATCCTGATCCTCTGTCCATTCTGCTAAACTATCCATGTCCTGTTTCACTCAATTACTATCATCCTGACTGTCTGTCCATTCTGCTAAACTATCCATGTCCTGTTTCAGTCATTTACTATCATCCTGACTGTCTGTCCATTCTGCTAAACTATCCATGTCCTGTTTCAGTCAATTACTATCATCCTGACTGTCTGTCCATTCTGCTAAACTATCCATGTCCTGTTTCGGTCATTTACTATCATCCTGACTGTCTATCCATTCTGCTAAACTATCCATGTCCTGTTTCAGTCAATTACTATCATCCTGACTGTCTGTCCATTCTGCTAAACTATCCATGTCCTGTTTCAGTCATTTACTATCATCCTGACTCTCTATCCATTCTGCTAAACTATCCATGTCCAGTTTCAGTCATTTACTATCATCCTGACTCTATGTCCATTCTGCTAAACTATCCATGTCCTGTTTCAGTCAATTATTATCATCCTGACTCTCTGTCCATTCTGCTAAACTATCAATGACCTGTTTCAGTCAATTACTATCATCCTGACTGTCTGTCCATTCTGCTAAAGTATCAATGTGCTGTTTCAGTCAATTACTATCATCCTGACTGTCTGTCTATTCTGCTAAACTATCAATGTCCTGTTTCAGTCAATTACTATCATCCTGACTGTCTGTCCATTCTGCTAAAGTATCAATGTCCTGTTTCAGTCAATTACTATCATCCTGACTGTCTGTCCATTCTGCTAAAGTATCAATGTGCTGTTTCAGTCAATTACTATCATCCTGACTGTCTATCTATTCTGCTAAACTATCAATGTCCTGTTTCAGTCAATTACTATCATCCTGACTCTCTGTCTATTCTGCTAAACTATCCATGTCCTGTTTCAGTCAATTATTATCATCCTGACTCTCTGTCCATTCTGCTAAACTATCAAAGTCCTGTTTCAGTCAATTACTATCATCCTGACTGTCTGTCCATTCTGCTAAAGTATCAATGTGCTGTTTCAGTCAATTACTATCATCCTGACTGTCTGTCCATTCTGCTAAATTATCAATGTCCTGTTTCAGTCAATGACTATCATCCTGACTGTGTGTCCATTCTGCTAAACTATCCATGTCCTGCTTCCGTCAATTAGTATCATCCTGACTGTCTATCCATTCTGCTATACTATCAATGTCCTGTTTCAGTCAATTACTATCAACCTGACTGTCTGTCCATTCTGCTAAACTATCCATGTCCTGCTTCAGTCAATTAGTATCATCCTGACTGTCTATCCATTCTGCTAAACTATCAATGTCCTGTTTCAGTCAATTACTATCATCCTGACTGTCTATTCATTCTGCTAAACTATCAATGTCCTGTTTCAGTCAATTACTATCATCCTGACTGTCTGTCCATTCTGCTAAACTATCCATGTCCTGCTTCAGTCAATTACTATCATCCTGACTGTCCATCCATTCTGCTAAACTATCCATGTCCTGTTTCAGTCAATTACTATCATCCTGACTGTCTATCTATTCTGCTAAACTATCAATGTCCTGTTTCAGTCAATTACTATCATCCTGACTGTCTGTCCATTCTGCTAACCTATCAATGCCCTGTTTCTGTCAATTACAATCATCCTGATCCTCTGTCCATTCTGCTAAACTATCCATGTCCTGTTTCACTCAATTACTATCATCCTGACTGTCTGTCCATTCTGCTAAACTATCCATGTCCTTTTTCAGTCAATTACTATCATCCTGACTGTCTGTCCATTCTCCTAAACTATCCATGTCCTGTTTCAGTCATTTACTATCATCCTGACTGTCTGTCCATTCTGCTAAAATATCCATGTCCTGTTTCAGTCAATTACTATCATCCTGACTGTCTGTCCATTCTGCTAAACTATCCATGTCCTGTTTCAGTCAATTACTATCATCCTGAAAGTCTGTCCATTCTGCTAAACTATCCATGTCCTGTTTCAGTGATTTACTATCATCCTGACTGTCTATCCATTCTGCTAAACTATCCATGTCCTGTTTCAGTCAATTACTATCATCCTGACTGTCTGTCCATTCTGCTAAACTATCCATGTCCTGTTTCAGTCATGTACTATCATCCTGACTGTCTATCCATTCTGCTAAACTATCCATGTCCTGTTTCAGTCATTTACTATCATCCTGACTCTCTGTCCATTCTGCTAAACTATCCATGTCCTGTTTCAGTCAATTATGATCATCCTGACTGTCTATCCATTCTGCTAAACTTTCCATGTCCTGTTTCAGTCAATTACTATCATCCTGACTGTCTGTCCATTCTGCTAAAGTATCAATGTCCTGTTTCAGTCAATTACTGTCATCCTGACTGTCTGTCCAATCTGCTAAACTAAAAATGTCCCGTTTCAGTCAATTACTATCATCCTGACTGTCTGTCCATTCTGCTAAATTATCAATGTCCTGTTTCAGTCAATGACTATCATCCTGACTGTGTGTGTATATTCTGCTAACCTATCAATGTCTTGTTTCAGTAAATTACTATCATCCTGACTGTCTGTCCATTCTGCTAAACTATCCATGTCCTGCTTCAGTCAATTACTGTCATCCTGACTGTCTATCCATTCTGCTAAACTATCCATGTCCTGTTTCAGTCAATTACTATCATCCTGACTGTCTATCCATTCTGCTAAACTATCAATGTCCTGTTTCAGTCAATTACTATCATCCTGACTGTCTGTCCGTTCTGCTAAACTATCCATGTCCTGTTTCAGTCATTTACTATCATCCTGACTGTCTGTCCATTCTGCTAAACTATCCATGTCCTGTTTCAGTCAATTACTATCATCCTGACTGTCTGTCCATTCTGCTAAACTATCCATGTCCTGTTTCAGTCAATTACTATCATCCTGACTGTCTGTCCATTCTGCTAAACTATCCATGTCCTGTTTCAGTCATTTACAATCATCCTGACTGTCTATCCATTCTGCTAAACTATCCATGTCCTGTTTCAGTCAATTACTATCATCCTGACGGTCTGTCCATTCTGCTAAACTATCCATGTCCTGTTTCAGTCAATTACTATCATCCTGACTGTCTGTCCATTCTGCTAAACTATCCATGTCCTGTTTCAGTCAATTACTATCATCCTGACTGTCTATCCATTCTGCTAAACTATCCATGTCCTGTTTCAGTCAATTACTATCATCCTGACTGTCTATCCATACTGCTAAACTATCAATGTCCTGTTTCAGTCAATTACTATCATCCTGACTGTCTGTCCATTCTGCTAACCTATCAATGTCCTGTTTCAGTCAATTACAATCATCCTGATCCTGTGTCCATTCTGCTAAACTATCCATGTCCTGTTTCACTCAATTACTATCATCCTGACTGTCTGTCCATTCTGCTAAACTATCCATGTCCTGTTTCAGTCAATTACTATCATCCTGACTGTCTGTACATTCTGCTAAACTATCCATGTCCTGTTTCAGTCATTTACTATCATCCTGACTGTCTGTCCATTCTGCTAAACTGTCCATGTCCTGTTTCAGTCAATTACTATCATCCTGACTGTCTGTCCATTCTGCTAAACTATCCATGTCCTGTTTCAGTCAATTACTATCATCCTGACTGTCTGTCCATTCTGCTAAACTATCCATGTCCTGTTTCAGTCATTTACTATCATCCTGACTGTCTATCCATTCTGCTAAACTATCCATGTCCTGTTTCAGTCAATTACTATCATCCTGACTGTCTGTCCATTCTGCTAAACTATCCATGTCCTGTTTCAGTCATGTACTATCATCCTGACTGTCTATCCATTCTGCTAAACTATCCATGTCCTGTTTCAGTCATTTACTATCATCCTGACTCTCTGTCCATTCTGCTAAACTATCCATGTCCTGTTTCAGTCAATTATTATCATCCTGACTGTCTATCCATTCTGCTAAACTATCCATGTCCTGTTTCAGTCAATTACTATCATCCTGACTGTCTGTCCATTCTGCTAAAGTATCAATGTCCTGTTTCAGTCAATTACTATCATCCTGACTGTCTGTCCATTCTGCTAAACTAAAAATGTCCCGTTTCAGTCAATTACTATCATCCTGACTGTCTGTCCATTCTGCTAAATTATCAATGTCCTGTTTCAGTCAATGACTATCATCCTGACTGTGTGTCCATTCTGCTAACCTATCAATGTCTTGTTTCAGTAAATTACTATCATCCTGACTGTCTGTCCATTCTGCTAAACTATCCATGTCCTGCTTCAGTCAATTACTGTCATCCTGACTGTCTATCCATTCTGCTAAACTATCCATGTCCTGTTTCAGTCAATTACTATCATCCTGACTGTCTATCCATTCTGCTAAACTATCAATGTCCTGTTTCAGTCAATTACTATCATCCTGACTGTCTGTCCATTCTGCTAACCTATCAATGTCCTTTTTCAGTCAATTACAATCATCCTGATCCTCTGTCCATTCTGCTAAACTATCCATGTCCTGTTTCAGTCAATTACTATCATCCTGACTGTCTGTCCATTCTGCTAAACTATCCATGTCCTGTTTCAGTCAATTACTATCATCCTGACTGTCTGTCCATTCTGCTAAACTATCCATGTCCTGTTTCAGTCATTTACTATCATCCTGACTGTCTGTCCATTCTGCTAAACTATCCATGTCCTGTTTCAGTCAATTACTATCATCCTGACTGTCTGTCCATTCTGCTAAACTATCCATGTCCTGTTTCAGTCAATTACTATCATCCTGACTGTCTGTCCATTCTGCTAAACTATCCATGTCCTGTTTCAGCCATTTACTATCATCCTGAATGTCTATCCATTCTGCTAAACTATCCATGTCCTGTTTCAGTCAATTACTATCATCCTGACTGTCTGTCCATTCTGCTAAACTATCCATGTCCTGTTTCAGTCATGTACTATCATCCTGACTGTCTATCCATTCTGCTAAACTATCCATGTCCTGTTTCAGTCATTTACTATCATCCTGACTCTATGTCCATTCTGCTAAACTATCCATTTCCTGTTTCAGTCAATTATTATCATCCTGACTGTCTATCCATTCTGCTAAACTATCCATGTCCTGTTTCAGTCAATTACTATCATCCTGACTCTCTGTTCATTCTGCAAAACTATCAATGTCCTGTTTCAGTCAATTACTATCATCCTGACTGTCTGTCCATTCTGCTAAATTATCAATGTCCTGTTTCAGTCAATGACTATCATCCTGACTGAGTGTCCATTCTGCTAACCTATCAATG